>NC_090875.1:42923170-42930670 GCF_036669935.1 Montipora foliosa
AAAGAAATGTCACGTTTCCGGTTGCCGTCGTCAGGCCGGCGACGTCTGTTGCTTAAGGTGCCTATTAATTAAACAAAAGAGGATTTTTTTCCGTGTTTGCATGGCCTCATGTAAACACGTGGGTGAGTTGGGAGAATTAGAGATGCGTTATGCGTCTCGGGTTTAAATAACTGTCGATAATTCTCCCAACTCCCCCGAATTTTTTTTTTTCACTTCTTGATTGACAGATTTTCTTGATACACGCTCATATTTCCTACCAGCCAGTCAAAGCGCGCGTCTGACAACACATAACTAATCAAAATTCTTGTGATTTCACAGCCGTGTTTGCTACTCTCATGCATGTAAACACAGCTATTGACTAATGAGAGTGCGCATACTAACCTAATTATTTTGTAATGTACTATACTATCACTTTTGTACGATACAGCATTTTAAGTTCGTTTCCTTGCCTTGTTTTTGTCTGAACTTCCTAATTAGTTTTGTGTAGTCGAGTGCTTAGAGAGGCAAACTTGAAACAAGTAAAGGTAAGTTAAACGAAACCCAGATTGGTCGGTTTTCAGACATCCCCAGAAAACTGTCATGATGAAACAATTTACATTGAAGCAGATGATTATATCTACAGCCACTTCTAGTGTTATAGAGCCCACTCAATTACGTTGCAAGCAATTTAGTTTTTAATTTAGGACGCGCACATAGTCGCTGTGATGTCAAACTTGTGCATTTTGTGCATTTGAATGCGTGAAAATAAAGAACAAAAGCCGTAACTTTAGACAATCAAAAGAGAGGCGGACAATCACATGCGCCAATCATAGCGCCAAACAAATACATGCAGGCGCTACGTAAAGCGCGGGAAAATGCACGCGAGCGAGACACATTTAGTCTTAGCCCTTAACTCTGATTGGTCGTAATGCAAGACAATATCACCTCTACTTTGCAGCAGCCGTTTTGTCACAGTAAACAGAAGGCATTTTGAATTTCTTTATTTTGGTACAGAAAGTATACCTTTACATTATCCAAACGGATAAACATTTTGGTCACTTTCAAAAGTAACCATACAACGACACACTCTGGAACTAGTCTCTGCTTTAACTATCACTTTCTTTGTCACGCAAGGCTCTTTTTCTTTGTTAGGTTCTTCTCTTCAAAGACCATTGCGTAACGACCTAATTAAGAGTACTCTACAAAAAGGTGGAAGAAATATTTCTACCGTGGTGAAAGAGTTATGACTAATTTTTCTCAAAACGATAATTGTTGCGTGACGGAACAAAACAAACTAGCAGGGGACGGACCATTTAATTATTGAGATGGGGGAGGGGAGAGAGGATTATGAACCAAAGCAGTTATTCTCCACGCCCTCTCTGATTTTATCCCTGGGTTTCCTAGTTATTTAGCAATTAAAGCAAATACCAAAAAATTGCTCGTGTAGACGACTCGTCAAATAAGATAATGGCAAATTTCTGTCTCTTTGTGAGCGCCATTGGAAAACGACCAGGCAACCTCGCCTTGTTTCTACTTTATCTCTGCTGTCCAATCATCCGTCGAAATGGTTGTAGAACCAGTCTCAGTCTTTGGAAAAGGTATGTGTACAAAGTTGATATTATGTTGCATCAGCACAAAAAAAGCAAAGGTAATTAAACTGAGTACGCCACTGATGATTGCTTTTTCGTTGCCTCCAGATGTGGGATCGGGGCGGTCCTGTTTGTTAGGACAGAATGGATTCAACTTGTCCAGTGGTGGCTGCTTGTTGTAAGAACAATGCCTCTTCATCAAGTCTCCGTTGCACGTTTTTGCCTTCTTGAAAGAACTGCGATAAAATAGGGAGAAAGCTATTAAAGCAATTACTTGCTTTGTCAATGCGTTTTGCGACAGACGACAACAGGTAATATAGGAAGAACACAACCAATCGTCTTAAATACAAAAGCGAACTGAAACTACAATGGCTGAAATTTTCGAAAAGTTAAGTTTTGATCACTGTCAGTTTCGGATCACTAGAGTAAATGGAATTGAAACAACGAATGTGCTTGGGAATAACCAAACCTGCTCATCTCTAGTGAAAAAAAGTTGTATCTGAGAGTGCGCACTAAGTTTAATGGTCGAGTATCTTTCAAATGTACGTTTTCAATCTTGTCACTAGAGTCACGTGGGATCGTGCGTCTGCGCATGATTCGATTGAGCTCTTCTGACTTTCTGACATGCGCAAAAGCGAAAATCTCTGTGGGCATGAGAAATGCACTTTCACGTAACGACGAACGTGTACTCGGAATCACGTTCGCACAAGAGTACATCGGTTGAAAGAAAATTGCGTTACTCAAGTTCCGTATTTTTGTCTAATTATCGAAGAGTATCACAACATCTTATTAGATATGGAATTAATCTATTACTGTCTGGCGGATCTATGTCAAGAATTTTTTGATTATTTTAGATTTTTTCCTAGAAAATAAATAAATGGATTTCTTACTCGCACAGCTCAGGCATGTTCCCAAGGGAACTGGAATTGTTCATCTTCATCTTGAACTTGCTGAAGAAAGGCTTTGCGCATGTCTTACCTTGATCATAAAACTCCGGTTTGCATTTCAGTAAGTGCTTGATTTTCTCTGATAATCCTGTGGTATTTATAGGACCACGGGGCATGCCACACATCATTCCTGCAAAGTGATGCACCATTGATTTAATGTCAGCCATGCGTCCCATAGCCATGCTCATATTGGGGTATGAAGTTAGAAAATTGCCATAACAGTCAAGAGTGAAGTTCTTGAAACACATTTTAAATTTCTTTAGCTCCTCACTGCAAAAGAAAAGAAAAAAAGAAGAAACACGATTAAAAGCTAGAGCGGTTTGCAAATGAGTGTCGTAAAACCAAAACCAAAGTAATTACTTTGGCCAATCAAAAAAGACGCAGACAATCCAGCAAACAAATCAACATAGCCGACACAAAGCGCGAGAAAATGTGCACGGGTGAGCCACGATTGGTTTGGTTTCACTTCTAATTGGTTGAAAAAGTGGCGCGAGAATTTTGAACCAATCACTGAGTGAAGTAATGCAAAACCAAAGTAGTTCTCTAACTACTTTCGACACTCAATTGAAAACCGCTCTATTTATCATTACTACTACCGGTCTTAACAAAGAGATACCTTTGTCGTTGGTGATGTGGGGCCGGGATGCTGGGATAAAATCCGGATGCTCCGAACAGCTTTTTCTCGCGGCCATGTTTTTTTTCGCAAGCGTCCGACGGACCAAGCAAAAGAGGCCTTTCTTGTACCCGTCGCAAGGACAATTAAAATTGAAACTTTTTTTAGAAGAAAACACCGTATCTCTGAAATCTCGATCACATAGCAATATAGCACTTCAGACTTTCTTTTTATTTCAATGCATCAATTTTAGAGGCCACTTCCAATTAATACCAAAATACTCTTTCTTTGCCATCCAAATTTTTACATAAGCTAAGCATTGGGACCATTTTAAGTCCCAAGAGAAACTGGAAACAATGCTTAGGGCCAACAAAGAGTATTATGGTGGCCTATTGTGTTTATAGTTAGAATGCATTGCTTTTGTCGCATATTTAAACGTGTACATTGCTTTGTGAATCTTGAGACCCAACAATATGGCATGTTTCTTACGCCTGGAAACTCTTCTGGACATTATGGTAAAGAGACTGTCAATATGCCATACTAAGGCCTTTCAAAAACGTGCCAGTTGCAATTATCTGTTCAATTTTTAACAATGAAATTACTTGTAAATGGTTTGAACCCAGGAATTATATCATAATTAAGTAAAGTACAATCGTCCGGGTGAGTGTAGTCCTGAGAAGGACTGTTTGAGATGACATTAACTGACATTTCGACAACCTGAGCGGAAGTCATCTTTAAGAGTCATCTTGAAGAAGTCATCCTGAGCGGAAGTCTTGTCAGGTTGTCGAAACGTTAGTCAATGTCATCTCAAACAGTCCCTCTCAGGACTACACTCACCCGGACGATCGTACTTTACTTTATTATGAATGGAATTACTGTAGCAGGCCCGGTCACAGGACTCTGACTCTTGGACGTCGTGTGATTTAGACAACTTAGTGATTTTGCAAACCGCTAGCAGTCTATTGCAAATACTATCATTCACGTTTTACGCGTGCGTACAGTTTTCTCCTCTTACATATCTCTGGAAAGCCACATCATAGTCAGGATAGTCAGGAATCACCACAAGTCAATGCAGATGCGCACTTAGTGAATGGCTTTCACCCCTATCCATATCATAAATGTGGGAGGAGTGGTTGGACAAACACTCCTTAAAGTCCTTGAAAAGCCCTGGAATTTAATTTTGGACTTCAAGAGCGCTTGAAAAGCTCTTGAAAAAAGGGATTTGGCGGGAAACTACTTGAAAGCTCCTTGAAGTTTTGCATCATACTAAGTTAAAGAGACATTTCATAAATTAAGCCCAAATTTGCGTATTGGGAAAACATTAAATGCAAAAATTGAAATGCCTGTGCGTGCACTTAACCCGCAGGGCGTGGGAAAGAATATCAAGATAGGCTTTTTCAGCAAAGAAAACACTGAAACACGATGTATGAAATAGAAATCTTCTTACAAACACGCCTTGGAAACTCAATTCTGGTTCTTGAAAACTCCTTGAATACCTCTGGAATTATATATGCAAAATCCAGCACGAACCCTGACAAACGTACTACTCCACAGATTTAAGAAGACCTCGAAGCCGCGCATGGTTTTCGTTTCAGGCCAGAGGCTGGACATTTCGTCCGGTCGTTTGCCATTCCACGTCGGGTACTTTAATGCCAATATTTGAGGGGTTTGTTTTATTTTTTATTATTAATTTTGTTTTACTTACTTTTAAAGAGAATTTGAGTGAACTCCAGCCTTGCCTTGGAAACTGGTTTTTGGGTTCCAGAAACACCGGAAACAGCGTTTCTGATTGTTCTATTTTAAAAATATATTGGGGAAGCACGCAAGGCGCTTTGTGGCGCAGAAAAATGTCACGTCCAGTGGTTTCAGAAATATTTCCGCCACTTTACAAAACTGTCAAAATTCGTAAAGTCAACCCTTTCCCAAAAGAGTATCATATTTCCCATGACGCTGAGATAGCTCTGTTTTGGTTGGCTTTTACAACAGTGGGCGTGCTGAATCTCTCAAGGGAGATTGGCGTATGCAACAGTGGGCGTGCTGAATTTCCTAAGGGAGATTGGCATATGCAACATTACGCGTGCTGAATCTCCCAAAGCAGGCGTTTTATAAATAAATCTACTCGGGAAAGAGTTGACTCCTAAGGCAAGAATGGAAGATGGAGGCTCCCCTTGATGAGTTCCTAGAGGCGTAAAATTAGGAATGGCCAAATCATACAATACAGTACAATATATACTTAATTTACCGCTTTCCTTGGGGGCTTTTTAGGGCCAATGAAACACAAGCAACGAAACGAACGGAACAGGAGGACAACAACAACAGCAATTGTTAAGAATCCCAACTGGCCGGAGACAAACCAGTTGGCTATTTACAAGTGCAGATGGGAAGTTGAACCAGGGACTACCAGGATCAAATTCAACGAGTGGTCAGAGCGGGTCTTGAACCCGGCATCTCCGGATCCCAAGACAAGCGCCCTAACCACTGCGCCGCACTGCCTCCCCATATCATCTTTTTGCACAGAGTCTTTCTCCAACTACAAAAAAGTATTTTGCAAACAACAATCATACCCGTGCAAGAGGCACGCAGTATTGCTTGCAGAAAATGACTTTTCAGTTTTCGCCCGAGGAAAAACCTGCTCCTGATTTTAATATTATACTGACAAACGGTGTGTGCATTCTTGCGATACCGCTTACCTGCAATTTGCACCCTGTTTCATCACTTTCTCCAGAAATGTGTTTGCACACATTTTATCTTTAGCCTGAAATTGCTCCTCGGTGCATTTGCTTTCGATGACTTCAACACCTGCCACAGGCATTGGTAGATCTATCAAAGGAAACAAAACGTTGAATGGTTAATTTAAACAGAAAAAAAAAACTCAGCAATGAACCGTATGTCTGAAGTGTTTAGAATGCTATCACAGAGCGTGTTTTAAACGACTGCAAGTCTATCCAATTTGATTAAAGGTGTACGGAGACTTCTTTCGCAGACATTTAGGGAATTTAGTGACAATAAATTCACGCACGCAATGCATGCCTATTCTTCAACTTGTGTTCTGGAAACGCAGAAAAATGATGTTATACACCCTTTTAATAAGTCGCGGCGCCATTTTGAATATTAAATTTATGACGTCATTCGCGGAAAGTAATCTGTCATCTTTTGCGCTGATTTCATTAAGTGATTTCATTACGTTGGATCATGTTTGATCGCTCGACATCAAATGTCATCGTCAATAGAAGAGTTCAAGAAAGGTCAGTATTTTTTCATAGCACCTTATAAATATTACCTGAGATAAAACTGAGAAGATAACCTTTTTGTTAGGCTCAAATGGTCGCAATTGTGCCGTTCCTTTGTGTAATTCCTATGGGGATATATTCGACCACAGCCGTAAGAGGAATGAGACTTATCACAAGATACCAAGCGCACCAGAACTGAAGAAATTATGGCTTCAACGAATACGAAGAGAGGAAAAGTCAGGGTTTAAGGTATGTACTCGATTTCTGTCAAAGTACGTAACTGTACATACATTTTATTTCGACTAACCGCCATGACACCTGCTATCTTTTCTAGGTCCAGCAACACACGGTTGTTTGTTCTCTTCACTTTAAAGATAACGATTTAGAAAGATCAGGATTTAGTGGTCGTTGGTACTTAAAGCCTGGTACTGTTCCATCTGTCTTCCAGTGTTGGGAGCACAAACCATACCTCACTTCTAAACCACCAAAAGAAAGGAAGTTAAATAAGTTTCAGCTTAGATTAAGTGAAGTAAGTTGTAGAAAAAGGAAGACCAGTGATGAAAGTCTGACAGCATTTGAAGCTGAACCGATTGAAGATTGTGTTGACTCGACGGTGGCTGCCATAGATGGCATGAAAGAGACAGAAACTGAATTAGCCGAACTAAAAGCACATATTTTATCGTTAACTGAAAAGTTAAAAACCGGTAACACGAAGATTGAACACCTCGAACAAACTGTGCGTGAGATGGAGTTCTGCATTAAAAACATTGAAGACGCTGAAATCTGCTTTTACACTGGGTTTCCAAATCGTCAAGTCTACAATGCAGTGTTGACTTATCTTAATCCAGGTGCCAATTGTGAAAATTTGGTGTACACGCGAAATGAATCAAGGCCTGACGTAAATTCTACTCCAGTTAGAAAAATTGGACGACCCAGAAAACTGACTCCCACAAATCAGTTTTTTCTATTCCTTTGCAGAGTGAGGATTGGACTTTTTGAACGTGACCTCGCTTATAGATTTAACATCTCTATTGGAACTGTCAGTAACATCGTTATTTCGTGGGCCAATTTCCTATATTTAAGACTTGGATCGTTAAGCATTTGGCCAAGCAAAGAGGTAATTTTGGAGAAAATGCCAGAGT
>NC_090875.1:42935670-42948170 GCF_036669935.1 Montipora foliosa
CGCTAACTGGAGATCCCTTGGCACAGCCTGACACCTGATGGTATTGGGTTCCCTCAAATATGAAATAGCTGTTGTGTAGGAGAAAGGAGAGTAAGTCCAGGATTTGGCCCTTTTTGAACTGTGTGATTTTTCCAATCATCAGATTTCTCCAGTTTTTTTCTGAACGATATCTATAGCCATGCCGATCGGTATGGAGCTGAAGAGTGAGACCACGTCAAACGACAAAATCAGCTCTTCTTGGGCCACTTCTTGATTGCTTACAAACTCTGCAAACTGTTTAGCATTCTTGACAGGGTATTCGGTTTTATTCGTAAGGTGTTTCAGTTCGCAAGCTTGGTATTTCAAGGAGCCAATACAGCTGTTTGTAGGTCTTAACAGGCGTAAAAACTAAGAAAAAATTTCAGTGTACATGCTATCGTCCTACACGAAGAAACTATTGCTATTAACCAAACCGGCAATGAATTGGTAATCGTATAAAACGTCTACAGGCAATGACCGTAATATACATTTTTATTTCATATATGTTTTATAACTGAGAAATTGTATAACATATAATATATACAGTAAACGACACAACTTTTTGAAATCAATGTTAAGCTACCAGAAAACCAGAAAAAGAACCTTAGTAGTGCTTAAAAGAAAAGGGAAACAATTGTTTTGAGGCTCACAAAGGGCGCTCTGTCTAACAAAGACACTCTTTTCGTGCCAGCTACTGTTGCCAAATGATTGAAAAAAATACAGACAATAAAAAAAGGGATGGATATCAAACTGGCCAAAACCAACATCAGGAAACTAGTCGGTGGCAGTTTATTAAGTTCCATTTTGTCACTTGGTCGTACGTTGCTACCAGCCTTGAGAAAGACATTGCGTCTCAGTGCTTTATCCGGTCTTGCATCAGAAGAAGCTTCTCTAATTGTCAAAGAAATATCAGGTGGTTTCCTTGTACCACAAAACCAAATGCATCAGTTGATCCCATATAAGGATATGTTAAACATGAGACAAAAAAGGACCTCCGTCATGCTCTACAAATGTAAAAAGCCTTTCATGTAAAACCAACAAAGACACAGTCCGGTGGCTTTCTTGGCACTCTGTTGGCCAGTATTGGTATTCCTGAGGCTATTGAGGCTCTTAAAAAGTTAAGTGGCTGAGGATAACCAAGGATTGGTTCGATGCATTCAGACAGTCGAAAAAGGGGGCTAGGGTCACCAAGCATCGGTTCGATGCCAACCATTCCGTCACCGTTTTACAGCTACCCGAGTGTCGGCCAAGGGATGACAAAAAAAAAAACTAAAAAAAAAAAAAGAGACAGGAAAAGGCCTACTGTTAGGCAAAAACAGCCCATTCAAAGATATTCTACTTCTGGGAATGATACTCTGAAACCCAAATTCAATAAGAATATCCCGTTAAACAATCATTATTTAATAAAATGGTGTAAATATTTATACCTATAAAAGATGTTTTGTCGAGAGATGAAAACATTCCCCATAACTATGGACAAGCATTGTTTATTTACAATCTCGAGCCCTCATATATAAGTGGGAGCTATTGGATTGCGCCTTATGTTAAGGACAACATTAATTACTTTGATTCATTTGGTATGCCTACATTTCAAGAGATTGTAAATCATGCGAGAATAAAAGAAATGACTTTGCTACATCAAAACAACCAGTTTCAGAATTTGGGAACAACAACATGTGGTTACTTCTGTCTTTACTTCTTAAATGAAAGGAACAAAGGGAATTCATATTATAATCATTTGAAAAAGTCTTCGCACCTTTCATGTGGGTGAAAAATCCAAAAGCAGGCAAAATGGAAGAAACTGAAATCTTTCAGGCTGATGATTGATATTGTTATTACAAAAACAGCGGAGAACGGGTCCAGGGTATGGGGATCGCGTCGGATTTGGGCAATGTAGGGGCCGAGCTGTTTCTTACAAAAGGAATCCCTTATCTTGGTAAAAAAGCAGTCGAAATGGCTCGCTACTATGGTTCAGAAGCTCTTCGAAACCCAAAGTTGCAGAAAAAGGCCATTGAATTCGCATTAAATAAACTTAATCCACCTATTCACAACGTTGGATCCGAACCTCTAAATCAACTGTCACCCAAGATCAGACCAAAGAACAAATACAATACGAACAGAAAGGAGCTTGACGATGGTGCTATTGATATCCACAAATAGATTGGAAAGCTGCCAAAACCAAAAGGCGGATGGACTCCACCAGGATATAAGTATATGTATATGGCAAAAACACTGGTGAGGTTACCAAATGGCATGGACAACCTTACAACAAAGTGGATGAAATAGCTGCTCATCATGACATTTGTTATAATATGGGTAAGGACAAAGCCAAATGTGACCGCAAAATGGTTAAAGCCCTGGATAAGATCCCTTACGGCGAAATGCCAAAATGGGAGCAAATGGCTAGATTTTTGATTAATGCTAAACAGAAACTTGGACTTGGTGTTAAAAAGCCAAAAAACGGAAAAAGCCGTCGAGTGATGAAACTGGCAAGAAAAATTAGCAAATCAATTGCATAAACCAATCAAACGAAAGTTAACTTGGCGGCGTGTTATTGTAAATCATATCGATGAAATTTAGTGTTCTGATATAGTTGAAATGCAACAGTTTAGTAAATGGAATAAGGGCTATAGATATCTTTATATGGTTTAAGATGTGTTCAGCAAATATGGATGGATTATACCATTAAAAGATAAAAAAGGTGAATCCATTGCTGCGGCATTTAAGACTATCCTTAAAGAAGGTAGAAAACCTGAATATTTATGGACAGACAAAGGTAAGGAATATTATAACAAACATGTGAAAGACCTCTTAGGTAAGAATAAAATGAAATTATACTCCGCGGAGAATGAGGAAAAGTCGTCTGTTTGTGAAAGATGGAACAGAACAATAAAAACTAAGATGTGGAAGCAGATCACTGTCCAAGGCAATACACAATATTTGGATATACTACCTAAAATATTAAACCAGTATAACAACACTAGACATAGTCAAAAAAATGACACCTACAGAAGCTAGTAAAAAGAAGAATAAAGGAGTTGTTTACCTTAATCTATATGGTGATATGGAGCATTCGCAATTATCATCCAAAGCAAAATTTAAAATAGGCGATAAGGTTAGGATAAGCAAATATAAAAGAAAGACTTTCAACAAAAGCTATACTCCGAACTGGACAGAAGAAGTGTTTATAATCGATAAAATCAAATACACTAATCCTATTAGTTATAAACTAAAGGATCTCGGAGGTGAAGAGATAGAAGGCAGTTTTTATGAACCTGAATTATTAAAAGCCAAACAGGATGTATTCCGAATCGATAAAGTCATCTGGAGAGATTTTAAAAAGAAACAAGCTTTGGTGAAGTGGAAAAGATATAGTGATGACTTTAACAGTTGGATACCATTTAAGAATATGACGGATTTATGAAAATACATAAACGTAAAATAACATAACACATATTGTATATAAACTACTATTGTAGTGAACTCAGCTTTTAGAATCTCTGTACTGTGGCCAATTTACATTATCAACTCCGTTGATAAAACCAAATTTTTGTATACTACTTCCCCACCGATGCAGCACCACAGTTTCTTTAGAAACTACCCCTTCATTCAAAGTATGTGTTACTGTTTTCCGCTTCTGAACTCAGTAGCCAAAAAAAGTTGTTTGTTTCTGGCTATTTCAAAGCATTCAAAATTTAAAAAAAAATTAAATATAATATAATATAAGATTTCAGGTGAAAATTATTGGAATTACTGGAAAAAAATCATGGTATAGATACTAATGCTGATTTAATTGCTTTAGAATACGGATATCAAAAAGTCAATTTTGCAAATCCCTTAAAGAGGCGTATAGGCACATGTTTGGACTATCTGATGAGCAACTGTATGGTAGTTTAAAAGAAACAAAAGATGATTATTGGGATGCTAGTCCAAGAACTCTTTTACAATTTATTGGAACAAATTTGTTGAGAAAACAATTTAATCAAAATATTTGGGTTAGCAGGCTGGAAAGCTGTTTTTTTATAGTCTAGACAAAACATATGTGGTTCCTGATATTCGTTTCCAAAATGAGTTATAACTTATTAAACAACATAGTGGTTTTGTAATTAAGGTCAATCACCCATCTCAAGTCAATAATGATCAACACATTTCAGAGACTAGTATTAATGCTATTACTGGTTATGATATTTTGATTCAAAATGATTCTACTATTGATGCTCTATATAATAAAATTCGCGATTTGTTTACATTTGGCAAACACTGTCATAATGTTAATAGTTTGCAATTTAAAACTTGAATAATGTAATCTAATTATAATATATAGATGGCTGTTTTAACAAAAAATCAAAGTAATGGTTTGACCAAAGACGAACTAAGAAGAATTAAAACTAATGGCTCCAGTTTTAAAATATATTGTAGAAAAAAAGCTAATCAAACAAAATAAAAAAAAATACTTAGTGTTACTATAGGAGACACATCAGTCATGCTAAAAAAAATAAAAAAAAGCATATCATCTTGGATGGAGATCCACAATAAGTATGATAATTGTATAGTTTAATTTTATTCCAATATTAGAATTTTAAAAACATATAAAAATAATTTCAATGTGCAAAAGGATTGATAAACCTGCAAAACAAGGATAATGAATGCTTCAGATGGTGCCATATAAGATTGTTAAATCCACAAAACGAAGATTCACAGAGAAAAAAATCAGACAAAACATTTATCCAAAATTTGGATTACAATGGAATTAAATTTCCAGTAGCTATTAAACAAATCAACAAAATTGACATTAACATCAATGTATTTGGTTATGAAGAAAAACAAGAATATCCTATATATGAGTCAAAAGAAAAGTACGAAGATCATATGAATTTATTGTTGATTATAGAAAATGAATAAAAAAAACTTTTAGGTACTTATCAAATATTTCAATAAATTTATGTATAATCGAACGGAACATAAAGAAAGGAAACATTTTTGTATGTATTGTCTACAGTGTTTTAGTTGTGAAAAGGTATTAACAAATCACAAAGATATATGCCTTCAAATCAATGGTACACAAGCGATTAAAATGCCTGTAAAAGGTTCAACAGTAAAGTTTAACTAACTGTACCGTTTGTGATATATGCTGATTTTGAAGCAATAGTAGAAAAAGTATATGGATGCCAACCTGATACTGATAAATCGTATACGGAAGCATACCAAAGGCATGTTGATTGTGGATATGGATACAAACTAGTTTGTTGTTATGATGATAAATACAGCAAACCAGTTCAAATATACAGAGGACCTAATGCTGTATACAAATTTATGGAAAAGATGCTTGAAGAGGTTAAATATTGTAAAAAGGTTACGAAGTACAAACTTAACAAACCATTAAGCTGATGAGTGCCACATTTGTAACAAGAAATATACTGACCAAGAAATTCGAGTAAGAGACCATTGTCATGTTACGGGGCAATACAGGGGTTCAGCACACCAAGACCGGCGTTTCTTAAACGAGGGTAAGGGTAAGACCAAGGGTCAGGTTAAGGGTAAGGATACGAATACAGAAAGTATCATTAAAATGCAAACAAGTTAACCTTAAACTTTTGTTTAGGCCTAATTAGGCCTAAGGTTAGCTTTTATGCATGTTTAGGATACTTTTTGTATTCGTATCCTTACCCTTACCCTGACTCTTGGTCTTACCCTTACCCTCGTTTTAGAAACGCCACACCAAGACTGTAACCTTAATTTTAAAGTGACTGACAAAATACCAGTGATATTTCATAATCTTAGAGGATATGATAGTCATTTTATCATGCAACAGATTGGCCAAATAGCTAAAAATAACACGTACACAAACAAGATTGGAGAAGAATGGCAAATGAATATTAATGCCATCATCTAACCTTCGTTGACAGCTTTCAATGAGTTTAAGTCTTGATAAACTAGTCACAAATTTACCTGATGAAGCATTCAAATACAAGTTACAAGAGTTTCAAGATGAGAAACTTACCCATATTATCTCATGGATTCACTTAAAAAGTTTGAGAAAACTGAATTACCAAACAAAGAAGAATTTTACAGCATATTAAATGATGAGAATATATCAGATGAAGATTATCAACATGCCAAAAATGTATGGGTTACTTTCAACTTAAAATCGATTGGCGAATATAAAGATTTGTATCTCAAATCTGACATCCTGTTGTTGCTTGATGTGTTTGAAAACTTTAGAAAAACCTGTCTGCAATATTACAAGCTATATCCCTGCTATTATTTTACATCTCCCGGATTATCATGGGATGCTATGTTATAGATGACTGATATCTAATTAGAGCTAATGACCGACATTCACATGTTCCAATTCATTGAAAAAGGAATGAGAGAAGGAATCAGTTATGTTTCCAACCGATACAGAAAAGCAAATAATAAGTGCATGAAATCACACGATAAGGAGGCACCCTCAAAGTATATCATGTATCTTGAAGCAAATAATTTATATGGTTAGGCTATGAGTCAATATCTCCCCACTGGTGGTTTTAAATGGATGATAGAAAAACAAATTGACCAGCTAAACCTAGCTAAATACACAATCGACATCACTAAAGGATTGATATTGGAACTTGATCTAGAATACCCAGAAAAACTGCAAGTTCTCCAAAACGACTATGCATTAGCAGCTAAAAAGATCGCATTCACCAGAGATATGTTGTCATAATATTGTAAAAAGATACAGTCCAACCTCTATTAAGCGGCCACTTTCCAAAGTCCCGATTTATTTTTCAGGAAACTGCTGTATTTGATACCTCCATTCAACGGCTACCTCTATTAAGCGGCCACGGCCACCTTTTTGCCGTTGCAAGTGTATTACTTATATGGTTTTTAGCTTCCATTAAGCGGCCAGCAAATCATCTTTCCACGCGAAATGGTGACAGATGATATAAGGTGATAACTGATAACAAAAAGAAAACGAGAACTGCAATTTATCTCCACTATAACAAGTCACAAGCCACGTACACGTGCAAAGTTTTCACATCCGGCGCTATACAAATACAACAAAAGCTAACAATAGATAGAGCTGACCCACTGATTTGTTACAACTAAAATCTGTACAGGAAAACCTTGTTACTACTGAACTGGAAATCTACAAAAATCCTTGCTCCTTAAGTTTTGATTTTAAGCATTGAATTGAGAGCTCGTCTCCTGGGAAGCAGTACTCGCATGGAAATTCTAAACCATAGCCGGGCCCTCTGTTTAACGTAACTGACCAACTCCGGCACTTTGCCCAGTTTAATGGGTACCAAGACCTTTCCCTAGCTGTAGGAAAGGCAAATGACGTGATCTCGTCATTAGAACTCTGCATCCCAAAACGGCAAACAGCATTGACAGATTATTTTAAATAAATCATGCGTGTGTCGGAAATAGGATCAATTATATATTCATTTTAAATTTAGTACTCACTGTTAGGCTCATTATTAAGGTTTGTTGATGTTTGGCGAAATTCTTAATAGTTTCTGTAATTGGATTTCCATCGGGTCTTAATCCCATCAATCATATCATTTTAATCTAGGGTGTGCCAGAACAATAGAATCTTTGAGCTTTGAAATATTATATAGATGTTTTTTGTATTAGGGTTTTTGGAGTGATTTCGATCTACTAGTGAGAATCTGTGAAGAATTATATACTTCGCGAATTAAAGGACAAGAGTTGAACTATGACAGTGTGGGCTATCTATTCCTATTCCCCATACAAGTGGCACCTCCGACGGGACTCTTCAATCTTATTTGTTGTAACATGGAAGAAAATATCAAGAAACTAAAAGCTGAATTTCAACTGTTGACGCTGACATGCTCGAAGACTGCTTCGATCGTCGAGAAGGCTAACGTAGAAAAAATCATGCGCCACAGAGAGACACTGAGAAAGGTCGTCGCATCAATCGAGGAGCTGAGGTTGAACATCGAAAAGGAAAAGCTTATGAGTGGAGAAACGTTAGAGAACGTGGAACAATGGGGAGGTGAAGTTGAACAACGCATTGAGCAAGCAGACACGGAAATTTTGAGCCTGACTCGCCACCTCGAAGAGTCTGCGATGGAAAAAGAAAACGATAAACGGGAAAGCGAGCTCAAATTCGAGAAGCTTAAACTCGAGCAAAAAGCTAAACTAGAATCGGCCACAACAAAGCAATCATCGAAGAGCAATATCAAATTACCCAAGCTAATTATTACAAAGTATGATGGAACGTATAAAAAATGGCTCTCTTTCTGGAACAAATTTGAAGCGGAAATCGACGCATCCGAATTTCCGGCTGTTACAAAGTTTGCTCATCTGAAAGAGCTTCTTGAAGGTCACGTTTGCGAATCAATCGACGGGTTGCCATTCAATTCTGAAGGATACGAACGGGCAAAGAATATTCTCAAGACTAACTACGGAAACACAAGCGAAATCATCAGAGCCTGTATCGATAATATTAATTCCTTGCCTGTAATAACTGGTTCCCAGCCAAGCAAGATTCATAAATTCTGCCAGTCATTGAGCTATAACGTACAGTCCTTAGACACGCTGGGAAGGTTGTCGGGTTGTTTATCAATGGTGCGTGGCATTCTCGACAAATTACCTGGGATCAAATCCGAGCTTGTAAGAGGAAAAGTTGGCTGGCAAGACTGGGGATTTTCTCAGTTACTACAAGCTTTAGAGGAATGGAAAGAAATCCATCCCACCGAACCATCAGGAAACGCGAACGGGAAGTTTTCGTCGGCACCTTCGCGTTCGCCACGCCAGAGAAGTTTCTACGCCCACGATCAGGATCCCGCGGGTCGACGCGCGTGTGTTTATTGTGATGGCGTGACTCACAAATCGTGGGAATGTGAGCACGTAAAGTCTCCAGCAGAGCGTCGTGGAATTTTGCAAACCAAACGCTTATGTTTCAACTGCACCAAAGCACAGCATAACGCATCGCAGTGCCGAAGTCGAGCAACATGCATTCATTGCAAACAAAGGCATCATTCTTCGATTTGCGATAGGACGTCTACCAGTGTTCAAGCGGCAGTCAGCGATGGGGTGGCTCTGACAGCAACGCAAGGGGGAGAGAGGGTCTGCCATCCTATAGTTGTTGTGAATGTGAATGGCGTGGTGTGCAGGGCATTGCTAGATACAGGAGCAACCGTCTCCTACGCTTCAGGCTACCTACTGGACCGCTTAAAGTTAACCCCAGCTCGTACCCTTGTTCGCCGTGTTCAAACTATTGTTGGAGTTGTAACCAGAAAGAGCAAAACGTATGACGTCATCGTGAGTGATACCAGAGGAAGTTATGCCTTGCCAGTGAATGTGACTAGAGTTGAACGACAGGAACTTCTATCAGTGGAAAATCCCAACTATAAGGAGACTATTGCAAGGTACCAGCATCTGAGAGGCGTACATATGGAGGACACCGATACTAAGAGTCTACTCCCTGTGCACGTAATACTAGGAGCAAGCAGCTATGCCAAGCTCAAGACTGGCGAGCCTCAGAGAACTGGAGCAGTTGGCGAACCAGTTGCTGAATACACTAAATTTGGGTGGACCATTATGTCCCCAGGGACTGGAGGAGATGTAGATAGCATGTTTCTGGCCCATACTATGCCAAGTGACTACGAGGATCTATGCCGCATGGATGTCCTAGGAATTGCAGACCCACCTAGTGGAGACCAGAGCGTGGTGCACGCAGAGTTCCTGGAACAACTTCAGCGCAGCCCTGAGGGATGGTATGAAAGTGGACTTCCATGGAAAGGTGACCACCAGCCATTACCATCAAATAAATCAGGAAGTCTTAAACGACTTTCAAGCCTTGTACAGCGACTAAAGAGAGTGGGGCAGCTAGAAAACTACCATGCCATCATGCAGGAGCAGCAAACAGAAGGAATTATTGAAGAAGCTAGCATGGAACCAAGAGGGCGCGAATTTTACATACCCCACAAGCCCGTCCTGAGAGAAAGTGCAGAGTCTACGAAACTGAGAATCGTATACGACGCATCTGCAAGAGCATACGAGTCAGCACCCTCTCTTAATGACTGTCTTGAAATCGGACCGCCGTTACAGAATCAATTATGGAAGGTGCTTTTACGAGGAAGATTCTACACAGTAGCCCTTGCCGGAGACATTCAAAAGGCATTTCTCCAAGTGCGTATTCGCCCAGAGGATAGAGACGCTCTTCGTTTCCATTGGTTAAGTAATGAGGACCCTCATCAAGTACGCACATACAGGTTTACCAGGGCACTGTTTGGGTTGGGGCCTTCACCTTTCTTACTTAGTGGCGTGATGCGACATCATTTAGATATCTGCCGTGCTGAGCACCCAGAACGCGTGGGAGAGATTGAGCATGAGCTATACGTGGATGACCTTCTGATGGGAGGAGCGACCACCGCAGAAGTCAAGGAGAAGAAGATCGAAACCATCGATATCTTTAGTCAAGCTGCTTTCCACCTTCACAAGTGGCACTCTAACGTGAAAGCTTTGGAAGATGATCCAACAGCCGACTGCGAAGACGACTTAAGCTATGCAAAGCAACAGTTAGGAGTAAAACCAAGAGAATGTGGCCTGCTTGGTTTGAAATGGGACAAGTCAACCGACGACTTTGGAATCACGTTTCCAGTCGATGCTTCCTCGCTAACCAAAAGAGGCATTCTGGGAAAGGTTGCCAAGATCTACGATCCTCTTGGACTTGTGGCTCCAATCACACTTCAAGGGAAGCTGTTATACCGTGATGCCTGTGACAAGAAATGCGCGTGGGATGCACCGCTTCCGCCTACTCTGATTCGCCAGTGGAAAAAGTGGGAGAATTCATTGTCCCAGAGAATCAACTGTCCAAGATCGCTGACACCTATTAGAGAATCTATTGAGGGAATTAAGCTCCATGCTTTCGGAGATGCTAGCGGAAGGGGTGTTGCAGCAGTCGTATATGCTGTCGTCACACACTCATCATCAGAAAGTCAAGGATTGGTGACGGCGAGAGCAAGATTGGCCAAACAAGGGCTGACCATACCTCGGCGAGAACTAGTCTCTGGCCACATGGCGGTAAACCTCATTACAAATGCTCTGGATGCACTTCAAGGTTTTCCAGTAACCTCTCTACATTGCTGGTTGGACAGCACCGTAGCACTTCATTGGATACGCGGAAATGGGGATTACAAGCAATTTGTAGCCAACCGTGTGCGGAAAATCCGTGACCACAAAAATGTAAAGTGGCGGCATGTGCCTACCAAAGACAACCCCGCAGACTATGCCAGTAGAGGTGGGATGCTCACCGAGGGAAATCAGTTGTCGTGGAAAGGGCCGACCTGGCTAGCAAACCCTACAAATTGGCCTCCTGATATAGTAACCACACCTACAACAGAATCAAACGCAGAAGTGAAGACTACAAAAGAGCTGTTTGCCCTTGCCGTAGACACGAATGATGAACTTGATGACCTCCTCTCCAAGACTTCCTATTGGCGAACTCTTCGATTCTGTGCGTGGATAAGGCGGTTCATTGACAACGCAAAGAAGTCAAAACCTCAAAGAATCAATGGTCCACTCACGACTGAAGAAATAAAAAACCAAGAGCTTTTCTGGGTACGTCGAGTCCAAGCACGTGGAGCTAAAGGCATGGAGGAAGATAGATTGACATTGAACCTGCAAAAGAATGATGACGGACTATTAGAGTGCAGGGGGCGGCTGCAGGGCGACTATCCAATTTATATACCAGATTCCACTATCCTTGCCGAGAAGATCGTTCAACAGGCTCACAATGCCACGCTTCATGGGGGAGTTGGCCTCACCATGGCAAGAATCAGAGAGCAATTTTGGATTCCTCGTCTCAGACGACTCGTAAAAAGAACTGTGAAGAAGTGCTATGGATGTAAAAGGTTCCAGGCTGTTGCGTTAGCCAAACCACCACCAGGCCTTCTACCACAAGAGAGAACAAAGGCAGCTGGTGTATTTGAAGTAGTGGGAGTAGATTTCGCCGGGCCTATCAAGTACCGCAAGTCTTCACGGCAAGAAGGGAAAGCCTACTTAGTTTTGTTCGCTTGCAGCTTGACAAGAGCCCTGTACCTAGAAGTTTTGCCGAACCTGGAGACTGAAACATTTCTCGGAAGTTTGAAACGCTTGATTGCACGTCATGGAAGACCTTCGGTTATCTACTCTGACAACGGGCGGACCTTTATTGGCGCGGAAAAATGGCTAAAGAAGGTTCAGAGAGATGAGCGGCTCCAAGGATACCTAGCAGCGGAGAAAATCCTTTGGAGATTCAACTTGAGCAGAGCACCCTGGTGGGGTGGCCATTTCGAGCGTTTAGTGGGCCTCTTTAAAAGTGCTTTCTATAAAACCGTTGGTGGCGGTATGCTGTCCTGGTCCGAGCTCTGTGATGTCGTACTGGAAGTGGAGACTCAACTCAACCGACGCCCATTGTCTTATGTTGAAGACGACGTTCAGCTTCCGCTTATCACACCAGCTAGTTTTCTGTTCTCGAAGTCCAATCT
>NC_090875.1:42953170-42955670 GCF_036669935.1 Montipora foliosa
TGACCAGTACTTGGAGGCTCATGGTAAACATTTGTTCAGCTCAGCGGGCAGAAAGCCAACAGTGCAGCTTGAGAGGGACGAAGCCAAGAACATGCAGATTAATCCACCAGCTCTGCATTGCTTTAAGTGCAACACCCGAGGTCATAAAGCTGTCAATTGCCCAACCCTAACAAAGAAGTGTTTTCTGTGTGGCAAGCAGGGTCATGAAGCTAGAAACTGTCGACCAGGTGGACGCAGATCAGGAGGACAAAGTAAGGATGGTAACCCTGTGCAGCGTGGTCAAGTGAGTGCAAGTTGTCTAGTTCAACCACCTGAGGATAAACCTACTGATGAAGAATTTAAGGCCAGTATTAAAGATAATAAGTTGCTGTTAGCCTGTGGTAAGAAGATTCCATTGTTGAGTAGTGCTTGTGTTGAACCGTTGACTGGAGTGAGAAGTAAAATGCCTGTCGTCAAAGGAAGAGTTGGAGAGAAGCCTGTTGATGTCCTGAGAGATACTGGTTGTAGTGGAATTGTAGTAAAGAGGGACCTTGTGCCTGAAGATCAGTTTACTGGCGAATTTAATGTTATGCTGCTCATTGACAATACGGCAAGGAAAGTTCCCATCGCAAAGATTGATGTTGATACACCTTATCTCAAGGGCCAAGTGGAAGCGCAGTGTCTTCCCGATGCTGTTCATGATTTAATTATTGGTAATGTACCAGGCGCAAGAGCCGCTGACGACCCAGACCCAAGCTGGCAAGTTGCTGTACAAGAAGCTTGTGCTGTAACCACGAGAAGTCAAGCTAAGAAAGCTGGAGAACATATTCCGCTGAAGGTACCGGGTACCAAAGAAAGTCCTGTAGTTGATAGAGAAAAGCTCAAGCAAATGCAGCGTGATGACGAGAGCCTACAGAAATTTTGGGAGAAAGATGACGTAGTTCTGAGAGGCCAGGCTGAGAGGTCGAATAATGGAACTAGCGCACGGATCGATCATGGGAGGTCACATGGGAATAAAGAAGACGACTGATAAGATTCAAAGCGCGTTCTATTGGCCAGGCATTCAAGGGGACGTGACTCGTTATTGCAAGTCCTGCGATGTATGTCAGAAGACAGTTAACAAGGGTTCCTTAGCATTAAACAGTTCACCACGACTCCTTATTATCCTATGTGTAATGGCCTGACGGAAAAGTTTAATGGAACAATAAAGGGCATGTTAAAGAGATTGTGCAGCGAACAGCCAAGACAGTGGCATCGCTATATTAACCCGTTGCTGTTTGCATATCGTGAAGTTCCTCAGGAGTCTACTGGTTTTTCGCCGTTTGAGTTGCTGTATGGAAGAGCTGTCAGAGGACCGATGTTTATTCTCAAAGAGCTTTGCACGAAAGAGCTGGAGGAGCCTGAGGTAAAAAACAGCTATCAGTATGTGCTTGAGCTACGCGAGAAGCTTGAAGATACCCTCAAGCTGGCGCACACCGAGCTTCAGAAAGCCCAGAACAAAGGCAAGCATTATAACGACCGAAAGACTAAGGTCAGGAAGTTTGTACCTGGAGATAAAGTGTTAGTGCTGCTGCCGACCGACCACAACAAGCTCCTAATGCAGTGGAAAGGTCCATTTGAGGTTAGTGCTGTAGTTGGTCTCAATGATTATAGAGTGAGAGTCAGAGGAAAAGAGAGAGTTTACCATGCTAATCTACTGAAGAAGTATTTTCAGCGAGAGGATCCTGTTTCCGTTGGAGCAGTTGCTGTTGAAACGAACGCTAACATTTGTAAGAACGAACATGTTGAGAGTGAAGAAGAAGAAGTTGGTGGTTATGTCGCGAAAGAGTCAGTCAATGATGTGGCCATAGGAGATAACCTTTCTCATGAGCAAAGAGCAGAGTTCATGGATCTTGCAAATGAGTTTCAAAGCTTGTTCACAGAAGCCCCAGGCACAATAAGTTTGGCTCAGCATCATATCAAGCTTACATCCAACCAACCAGTTAGATCAAGACCATACCCAGTACCGTATAGCTTAAGAGAATCGCTGAAGAAGGATATTACAGGCATGATGAAAATGGGAGTCACAAGAGAATCAAGTTCGCCCTATGCTTCGCCTGTTGTAGTTGTTAAGAAAAAAGACAACTCAAATCGTGTGTGCGTGGACTATCGTAAACTGAACAAGTTAACCGTGTTTGATCCTGAGCCTATGCCAACTGCTGAGCATTTGTTCCAGAAGTTGAATGGTGACAAGTATTTTACCAGAAATGATCTGAGCAAGGGCTACTGGCAAATTTCTATTCCTGAGGAGGATATACCGAAGACCGCTTTTGTGACGCCTGACGGATCGTATGAATTCCTGAAGATGCCGTTTGGTATGATCAACTCCGCAGCGACCTTAAAGAGAGCCATGAAGAAGCTGTTGTGTGGACTGGACAACGTTGAATTTTATTGGGATGACATTTTGGTTCACACCCGTACGTGGGAAGAGCACATCAAGGCGCTTTGAGAGTTGTTTAGAAGATTATTAGCTGCTGGAATG
>NC_090875.1:42960670-42973170 GCF_036669935.1 Montipora foliosa
TCCTTGGTTAATTTTTAATTTGGGATTAGCGTTAATCTGCTTTTGAACAACCGGGCCCTGGAGGATTAGTTGGGTACACCACCATGGCCGCCATTTCTTTTCTTTTGGAACACCAACATGGCCGCCGTGACGTCACGTGAAAACGATCTATGCAAAAAGAAGTGTGAAAAAACCTGAGAGATAAAAATATAAATGAGGTATAATTACAATAAAATAGAGTATTATCTAGGCAGCGGTTTCGAGTTATTTTCCGCAGCAACGGTTTTACCTGTGTGCCAAGATTCTAGTGTTTTTCGAACGCGGTAGTTGCGTTTGTCAATAGCACAAGCATTATCGAAGTCAATGAAATGATTGTTTTGCCATGCATGGTTGGCAACATTTGAGCCTTTTGTATAGTTCTTCAAGTTTCGTTGATGTTCCTTTTTTCTGGGTCTGGAAGCATCTTCCGGTTTCTCCTATGTAGTTTCGAGGACAGTCTTTACATGGGATTTTATAAACAGCATCGCATTGGACATTCGAAGGTTGGCTGTACGTTGGAAACGGAAATTCTTGTTGAAGGGTTTTGAATGGTTTGTTGGCCACAAGGATTTCATTGTTACGGATTAATCTCGTAAGAGGTTCGGTTAGGCGACTGTGGGGTGGCTTCTTACTGAGAATGGTAGAAATAACAGCCGAGGGGTAGCTGTAAGCTTCCAACGCTTCTCGGTGATAAACACTGTCAAGTAACAATATTTTTATAAACTTCACGTTTTGTGTGCTACAACATACATTTTCAAAAGTGACAATTATGATTTTGAAAATTACATAAACAAAAATTTCTGAAGGTCTGGGACCAAGACTAAGAAAAACGATCTTAGCAAAAATCTAAAAATAGCAGTTAGCTATTTATAAAGTAAACGACTTATCGCTAGCCTGCTGAGGTTAGAATTAACAGCTGGATTAAGTTCCTTAATAAACAATGTTTCTTTAATTTTACAGTTGTAATCAGTTTTTCCTGATGCGAGGATTTCAACCTGAAATATTAAAATTAAAAAAAAAATCCTGTTTTTCAGAACACTCACTGCATCAAATCTTTCTTGCCATACAAAGATCGCTTGATGCGATCTAACAACTCCAAGGTCATTTACAAGGCTATTTGCTGGGACTGCAATGAACAACATGATTTTGAAGTCCTCGCATCAGGAAAAACTGATAACCACTGTAATATTAAGCTGTTACTTTATTTATGAGTAACTGCTGTCAGCTTTTTACTAAGATCAATTTTCTTGGTCTCGGTCCCAGACCTACCGAAATTTGTTTTAAGTGAATAATTTTAAAAATCATAACGGTTACTTTTGAAAATGTATTTTGTAGCATACGAAACAATAAGTTCATAAAAATGCGTTACTTCACAATGTATCAGGGCGATTTGCGTTTTATTTCTAATTGAGCTTTGATTTCCGAAGAACAACAGTTTATATGATATTGTTTGTCTTTCGTTAAGAAGGGCAGGACTTACCCTGTGCTAACAGGTGTTTCTTGAAATTAGTTGATGGTGGCTGGAGTGATTGGAACCACTGGAGTCTTTGTACAAGGGACATTAACGGCATGCAGATGCGGACGAGGGAATGCGTGAATCCAAAGCCACAATTTGGTGGGATACCATGCAAAGGATCTACTACAGTTATGAGAGGGTGCACAAACACGTCAAGTTGTCAGCAAGGTAAATTACCAAAATCAACGCTGTTTGAGTTTGAATTGCTTGCTAAGCAGCTCCTGAAATACCGGTCAATACCCTCTTACTTGTCGTTTTGTAATTTACAGAATGTTTATACTCTCTGTGTCCCTTTTTGGGGGGTGTCTCTTTAAACAAATTCTTCTGAACTGTCAGGAGCCCATGACTAGGAGCTTACAACTTCATTGCATCTATGAAACGGCGTTTTTACAGACCAAGTTATTTATAGTTTGATTTTCCCGCGAAACCGGACCTTTCCAGCCAATCACAAGTCTTGCATGATAAATTAATCCACATGGGAATGAGGATTGGCACTCGTGCAAGCCAAATCGTATTTGAGAACAGTCTAAAAATAGCTTGATCTTTGAAAATGCCGTTACATAGACCTAGTATTGGAGCTGTAGGCTCCTAGTCATGGTCTAGCATCCTGGCCTTAGCAAATTTTTATACACACATTTGATTTTTCCAGTTGATCTGAAGGAGAAAGCTAGGCGATCCTCATACCTTTTGGACTTATCCTATAATAGATGGCCACTCAACGCTGCCTGCCAAAAAGGGATACAAGGAATTGTCATCATATCTCCATTAATTTACCGGGGTCAACATAACTACATGTAATATTAGTCAATTACAACCCATCTAAAAATGGCAGAATTGGTAGTTATTCACTAGCGCAGCAATTTCTTTTATTAGAATTTCCAGTACGTTTTCAAACAGAGGGCAATCCATCTACTGGACTGATGCAAATTCACAAGAACAACACCTGGAAAGCGCTTTGTACCGCACATTGGAATAATAGTGAAAGAATTCTTGCCTGCCATGTAAATGGCTACCCTGACTACAATAATGACAACTTTACAGGCAATTGGAAAAGAGGAAATACAAGCTTGATGAACATCACTTCTCATTCCTGTTCATCAATCACTCAAAGTTGTGGGCTCATTAATAAACAAATCGAATGTCCAGGTACAATGTATGAACAAAGGAAATCTGTTTTATCCGTACCATCGCATAGTTTTAACACAGGAAGTCAACTGAAAAACTTATTTGTTAGTTTTTTACAATCTGTGGCTCTCTGTATAGGAAATAACTCACTGCTGGTAAAAAAGGTAAGGCACTAATTGGAAGCTTAGCAACTGAGGTGCAGTTGAGCTGAACGAGAAAAATTTCTCACTTAGCTGTGCTTCAGAGCAGGACTTATTTAAATCCAGCACCCTAGACCACACGTCACGGTCTTTGTGACTGATGACTCTGAAACCGCTAACTCTACTTTTAAGAAATGAAGGCCCAACTGGAACAGTCTCAATGAGTGGGCTACCTCTTAAAACATTATCATTGCCACATTGTTAAATTAATGCTTTTAGCATCGCCTATCTAGTTCAAAGTTTTAGTCAAACTGAGATAAACTAGAGATATTGAGGAATGGACAATGAACAGAAAACAATGGTTTGTTGAAAAAAGAAACGTGGAGGACAATTAGAACCAAGCATTGCTTTAATTGGTGTGTCATTCTTTCAGTTCCTGTGCGCCTAATTGGGGCGAACGATGTGTATGGTGGAAGACTAGAAGTTTTTTATCGCAGAAGATGGGGCAAGATCTGCCGCAATAAATGGGATATCAATGATGTCAAAGTTGTTTGTAAACAACTTGGCTTTAGAGGTGCCCTGGCCGAATTCATGACGGGAATGAATATCACTGAAAAAAACATACCCGTTGTGATGTCAGATATAGCTTGTACTGGACAGGAATCCGTTTTAGCCCAATGTAATAGATTAGATGGAGAGCACAAGTGTGCAGATGACATTGGAGCTCAGGCCTTGTGTGTACCAAGTAAGTAGTCACTTTTCACCATGACCGTGTATTTAATCTATTCCTGATGACAAACGAAGGGTTGCGACTAGAGACAATTTTTTAACTTGATCTCTCTCTCATTAGTATATTGTTTAACATTTGTGGGGAAAACTAAATATTTTGTACTGTCAATTCCAAACAAACCTCAATTTCACTATAACTCTATTTCGAACAACAACAATAACATTTTTATTTGCACATTTTCTTTAAATCAACAATGGAAATCATCTTTTAAAAAAAAGCAATTATCCAGATATGCGTGTGCTGGTCATAGTAGCAAAGTAGCTTTCGAGTTCACCATTACTACCCAAAATTGAACACTGTATAATGGAAAAAATTGAAATGAAAACTAGCACAAAAGGATTATGGTTGAAATGGAAGAATTTTATAGGTAACAGTTCTAGAAGAATAAAATGTGTTTGAAAATAGATTAAAATACAAGAACCTTTAAATTGAAAAATATATTTACTGCGAAAGATTTGCAAACACTGATAAGAAATTTTGGAAAGTAAGTTTTTTAATATAACAATTTTGTTCTAGACAACGTGGAAGTTCTGGAACAGAAAAGCCTCAGTTCTAATCTTGGTAGCACTGACACCGTGAAATGTTTCTTAAAGAAGGAGGAGAATCAGAATGAGGGTGAGATGGTTAAATGGTATGAAATTGGCACCACTGTGAGAGAACTCAAGTCAGAAAGGAGAATTGAGGTCAATGGTGTAACTTTGACAATAAAAAATGTTCAGCTGCATGATGGCGGAACATATGAGTGTCGAGGAGTAGCTTACACCCGATTCTACACAGTTTACATCAATGGTGAGTTTTTAAAATGTTTAGAAAGCCATCAACATGCTATAAATTATCTACAACGACAGCAACATAATGCGAGTTTATCCTTAGGCCCGTTCCAAACGTCGAACTTTCCATGTGCCGAATCTAATACAAATATTAAAAATCTATTGTTTTCGCTCATTTGCATTAGATTCGACACATGTAAAGTTCGACGATTGAAACGGTCCTTATTCTCATCATCTTAATTTTCACCTTCATCAACATGGTCCTAATCACCAAGATCATCACCTTCATGATTTTCATTGTCATCATCATTCTTAACTTTCCTTTGTTCAAGGTAAATCTAATTTCTCGACTTCTACCGTTAGTGTCACTCGCTATAAAATTACCACTAACCTCACTGTTTGTTGATCTGGTCTACTGAAAATTTGTTTTATAATTTTATCATTTGCGTTGCTCTTTCCTTCTAAGAACTTTCATTTCATTGCACATTACCAGCAATAACATATGTTTTTCATAAGAATTCTATCAGTCAGTTATCATCATTAGATAAGATTGTCAGTCTCTCCGTGAAAGCAATCGTTGCAGTTATGAAGCAACTAGATCAGTTGCAAAAGAAGCCTGAAAAATTCAACAGGACTTGAATCCCACTTGCTCTTACTACCATCTGTCCTATAAGGCCAAGTGGGAGCTGGTCGCATGTAAGTTCGAACTGTAACTCGAAATACGTGGACGCATGAATGAGGGTGGATTTATGAAATATTTCATGCGTCTGAGTCCTGTTTAAGAGTGGACTGTTACAGGCTTCTTTCGCAATTGACCAAGTTGCATCATAACGGTGATAATCTACACAACCGCAGTAAGGTGTTACAATATACTAGATTTATTCTCTCTATCATTGTCATTATCATGTGTTAGCACTGCAGGAGATTTATCCATCACTTTTTTTTCTTCTTTAGCCCAATTTAAAAACAAAAGACCACAACAAAAACTTATATATGGCAAACCTGGAAAAATACTTTGTACTGCAGAAGGATTTCCTCTTCCTCAATTTGAATGGAGCAAAAACAATAGCCTACTCTTAGAGGATGACAGATTCACACAGTTGTCAGATGGCAGTTTGCAGATCGATACAGTTGGGCGGGAAGATAATGGACCTTACAAATGTTCTATAAAACAAACCAAAGGAACTGAGAGAACCACCGTTTATTCCCAAGATATCACCGTGTCTGTCATAGGTGGGTAAAGGTGGAAATGATCAAGGTTGCATTCGTAAACAAATTTAAAAAAAAAACCAGTTCCCAAAAGCTAGCACAAATTTGGAACACCAGGAAAAAGGCAATGGGTAAGATAACCCAAGTTTAGATCAACGCCATTCCTTGAATAATAGGCAAATACTTAATAACAAATGACGACTTACCACTCCATGCTATTGCAGCCACGAATCTGTCAAATCCCTAGACATTAAAAGGACGAAGGAAGCTCAGTCATTAGACAAGGGCACCTCACAGCAACAGCTGACAAAGTACTCCAGAGGTCTAATGAACGTATTGTATTTAGCATACTTGGTTTAAAGTAGGGTTACCATCATTTGGAGGTAGACCTTGAGGCACACAGCCTCACGATCTTTATGACCCACTGAACATTATTTCGCTAAAGGCACCTCGCATTTCACATAAGTTCAGCTCAGATTTGTCTGATTTGAAGCTGTGCCTGCCACTCCATGTGGGATGACACCACGGTAAATGAAGGAGTTTCAGCAGATGATTAAGAGGTTGCTGAACTAGACCAATGCCTAAGGAACTGAACCTTAAATTCTGATCAGTGGAAATAAATATGAGGATTTGTATGAGTTTATTCCCCAGAACTTCGAGCTGATGCATTTTGTTTAAGACTGATTTAAATATACCGAAAGGGGGCTATTGATCAGCTCTCAAATAACCATTTTTCAACGGGCTTGATACCTCAGTTGTTAGAGCACGTGCAGCGCACTTGCACTGTCATGCCATTTCAGCCTGGATTTCTTCAGGCCTTTCTTTGCCACTTTCACTTAACTCTATTCCGGACTTCAAATATATCAACTTTAATAAATTCCAAAAAAAAAATCAGTTTGGAGAAACTCTTCATACGCCTGGTTTACCGCATCTGACCACTGACGACAGACTGCAGTTTGTCTCCAGTGTATTATAAAAGTACTAAAAAGCTTGTGAGACTCTCCCAACAAGGGAACATGGCTAATTTAGATTGGGGAACAAGGGAGCAATAAAAATATCTCAGGGAACAAGTTTAGGGATAAAAAAGCTTTGAACAAGTTTAAAAGTTATTTCGGGAACAAGGGAAGAAAAATCAAATTTTAAAGGGAACAAAGGAACAAGCACTCCCTCTGGGAGGACCTCGCTTGTGGCGTAGAGAACAGGAAGAAAACGCCGCTATATTACGCCCCCAAGCAAATGGGAAAGTGAAGAGGATGAATAGCTCAAACAGAGGGCAAACAATACGAGACTATAACTTGGTGACATAGAGATCAACTCTATATACTTCCTCTGGTTTAAGCCAGAAGAACGTCTGTTGAGAGGGCCCTAACAACACGCTGAAACCAAAACAGCCCTGGAACAGAGAATGTGTGCGTGTCTGGTAAATGTAGATAAAGACGAGATAAAAAGTAATAGATTTCTATTAAGCTCATTGTTACCAAATTATTAGTAATAATTACGTTTGAAGTAAATTAACATACATTAATATCACTGAATGATGTAGATAGATAAAATCACTCAAATGACTTACACTAGGCAAAACAACGGCAAAAAAACAACAAAGTGGAGACATTAATTACAGCAAGGCTATGTAAAATATACATTAATCTTACATAATAGCTAGGTTCTTCAAAATAATCCTCCTCGCCTTCTTGGACCAAAAATAAAACTATGACAGTGTTTTACAAAACCGTGTTCCATTCATTTTCACTTTAACTGCTGCTAGTGTAGATATTTTGTTTATGGCAGAAAAAAGTGAGGGAACAAAAGACAAGCATTTGCCCTCTTTTTTTTTTTTCTGGAAAGTTCTGAAAACAAAATAATTATGAACTGCTGCAGTTCAAGTAACATCTTATTATATTAACAAGCCTTTCTCTTTTATTTTAAGTTCCACCAAATGTCCTGTTACCAGGAACAACCCATTATGCACTTGAAGGAGACAATGTTACTTTGACTTGTATTGTCGTCGATGGTTTGCCAAAGCCCCAAATAAGCTAGCTTAAGGATAAACTTCCGTTAGCAGAAGAGAAAGCAAGATTGGTTAAAAGATACATAACAGAAGAAGGAGAAGGCACCTACACCTGTGTAGGAAAGAACGAAGGAGGCTCTGCAAACGATAGCATTGATATCATCGTTGATGGTAAGAATGAACGTACTGCATCACAGTTTTCATGGTAGACATAAATATTATTTCATGAACGGTCGAGATTAGAACGTAAACTTGAAAGTCAAGCTGGACACAGATGACATTGACACCATAGCTCCGTGGTCATACATGGGTCGCGTTCAGGGACCGAGCGACTAGCCGGTTGCATACCCCCTGCGCACCCTCCCCCAAGATCCGCCCCTGCATTTTCTGTATTCATACACTTATCCCTTCAGTCTCAACATTACAACATAGTAAGGGAACAGAAAACTTAACTATGAACTTACCGCTTTTCCCCATCTAGAGGGGGGCATCAATAATAACTAAAACTAATCCTAACCTGAGCCTCATTTTCGCTAGGCTTAATTTAGATTCCAAAAAGTGCATATTCAACCTAGGTAAAATGAGGACCACCAATGTAACCTTCAATTTGTTAGTAAAAACGGATTCAACTTGAGAACGGATTTTACCGGAAACGTGGAAAGTATGCCCGAACTCTTCTCGATGGCCACATTATTGAGAGTTTCAGTGAATTAAGCCATACTTAACGCAATTTTAAGCAAGACAAAAATCTGAAAATAAATTGTCGTTAAGGCAATATAATAGGCTGCATTCACACGCTGACATTTTACGCTAGTGAGCCCTTGACGTCACGTTTTCCTGGATCCAGCCCTGTGAGGTCCAATCGGTCAGTTTTGAACGTGAGCAACGGCCGACCGTGAAATCCAAAACTTACACTAAAAGTAAACGGCCTTTGGATAAAAATTAAAACTCAACATTTTGCCAGTCAGGTGTTAAGCAAACACACTTTCAAAATCTGAAGAAAAAAGAAGTGATTTTTTTTAAATTACAGGGGCACTTTAAGGACAAAGAAAGAAACACTGACGACTAAGATTTTACACTCTAATGTTACAGCCAATAATGAAAATAACGACTTCACAATGCAAATGACATAAAAATACACAAATTGCAAACAGTGCGAAAAACGCACCAAGGGACCCAGGGTGTGGTCTTAAGGGTTCCTTAAGCTCCTCATTCAGTAAGCTGGAAATGAATGTCACTAATGATCTTACCATAGTCATGTCTTTCCTTACAAGTTTTGGTATTCTTCTTAGGGCTAGGGTAGTGGCACTTTTAGCATTGAAATTGTTACATTTTCGTATTCGGTTTCTCATGAAGTGTTGTGAATTCGCAGAAATGCTAAATTATTAATATCACAAAGGATTGACTGATTTATTCATGCCCATATTAGTTTCAACCAATCAGCCAAGAAACCAGTTATCACTGAAAATTTGTGCCTAAGACACCAAACAACTGGACTGCCCCATTAATCTAAGAATTTGTCACCTAATGCTTATTTGGTCTTCGTACCCAACAGGCTTCAAATTGGTGAGATGACAAAGTTTAACAAGGTCTTTTCACCCTTTGAGGCCAATTTGTTTCTGACACGGTGCATTTCATACGTTGATTGTAACGTTAACATAACAAAGTTGAAACACTTCGGTCACCAAAGATCCCCATTTCTTCAAAATGAATAAGTAAAAAACTCAATCCTTTTAAACACTTGGAAACAACAATGTAATACAGTAAAACCTTGCAATTAAGAACTTATTTTGAAAACCTGTTGGTTTAAAATTACTCAGTTAGACCCCTTCTAAACAAGAACCTGTTGACCCTAGAATTTGAAGCCGGTTCTTAGTTCCTAAAATCTGAAAAATGTGTGCACTTTGGCAAGTAAAATCAATTGATTGATGTTCTGAAGATTCGTGTGATATTTCGATTTTACTTATTATACTAATTTTTATGTGATTTTTAACATTCTATATTTAAATTTTATTTAAATTTTAAATAAGGGATAGGGAAAAACCGGCTGTTGCACCAGGCACGAAGGCCGAATAACACTAAACTATGTTATCTACTATATGTTTCTTTTAATCCAGAAAATAAGAACCTATTTAAGAACCTAGATGGCCTAGATTTCTGTTACAGTGTAATTACCATTATGTAATAAGAACCTGTTTAGGCTAAATTGCAGAATGGAAGGTTCTTGCTCGCGGAATTGTACTGTATACCTATCCAAAACATATCATCTCATCTGCATGGTGATACTTCTTAAATTGTGCAAGTTGAACACATAAATATCACTTGACGATTGAGCAAATGTAATGTTTATATTTTTCTTTTTCTCTAGCTCCTCCTAAGCTGGATGCTTCTCTTAAAAAAGACTCTATGCCCGTGTTGTTGCATTCTACATTACAATTAAAATGTATTGAGAGAGGAGACCCAGAACCAAACGTGACCTGGACTAACAATGGAACGCAATTGTCCAATAACAACACTTTTGTCATCACTAATGTGACTTTCAAAGATGCCGCCCAATATGGATGTGTTGCAATGAACAGGGCAGGAAATATAAGCGGCAACATTTGGATTGACGTAGTAGGTAAGTAAGCTAAATCACAAGGCACCCAAAGAAACTGTGTGACTATTTGAATATTTAACTGTAACATAAATTAAAATGGTCTTGAATTGTAACTCATGTAATCAAATCAATCTACTTTACATGAAATGTCATCGATTGAGCAACAACAAGAATAGCATACAGTCGTACATTTAATTAATTATTACGATCTTACAAACGATATTATAACAGGGCTGGAGCATATAAAGTAGCTTCGACTCTGTAAAGTCACTGGAAGCATCCTTTAAGTAAGAGCGATTACATAATCTTGCCATTTTGGTTTCATTTCGAACCAAGAGATCAAGAAATTAAATTGGATGAAGTCCAACTTGCCATACCCCTTCGTATTGCATTAATTTTCAGTGAATTGTGAGATGACATTTTTTCCTCGTAAAATGTGATTTTGTCAATTAACATAAGCTGTGATTTTTGAGAATACTTATCCGTGAAATGAGAATCCGGTGTTTAATTCTCCGTGAACTGTGACGTGATCTTGCTTCATGGTTTTGTTTGTTTGTTTGTTTTTATATTTATTTTTTGGGAGTAGGAGCCCGAGAAATTATAACAATGGACTATAAATATAACTCAGCAGAGCAAGGTCAAACAACTACATCTGGATGCAAGATTTACTGGAACGTGAGCTTTCGACACATGACCTCGCTAGCCTTGACAGAGGGTCTCCATGGGATTAAGTGTGAGCCGTGAAATATCGAAAAATGTTAACCGTTAAGCGTGAAAACGACCAAATATTAAACCTTGGGAAAGGTAGTATTTTTGAAATATTTAGCCTTAAGAGACTTCCGAGCACTCCATACCGTTTTAACTTTCTCACCCCTACGTCCTCTAGTACTACTAATAACCAGGTTGAAGAATACGAAAGTGACTCAGATGAAGGCGTTGGAGTTGACGAAGCAGAAGACAAGGTTTGCAAGACAAGCCAAGGCCTCAGCAAAGTTTGACGAGTGAACAACACAAACTCATGAGCCACCTTGTGCTAATCAATGATTTAAACTATCCCGTTATATGTCTACTGAAGCCTTCTAGTAACTAACAGACAGAACATTTCCTTGTTTCGCACTCGAATCTATTTTTGTCACTTAATCATAATTAGTTATGCATGTTTCGCCTAGTTGTTATACAGTCCTAACTGTTTTTCAAATATTCTGTAACTGACGACAACGTTCGGAACATCAAAACATGTCTTATAAATTAAAATGTCGTAATCTTCTTACAAATTAATCAAGTCGGGAAATTTCAATAAGCAAGTCTAAGCTCTTCTTAATCCAAAACACGGCAAAGGTGGTTAAACGAGAGTACTGTATTCTTATCAACAACAGAGCCTGGAGCGTTTACGACTTCTTGTATTTTAAATTGTTCAGTGCAGGTTGATTACCTCTGAACATAGAGCTTTTAGAATAAAATTGGGGTGGGAAAAATACCATATTGCATTCAGTCTATAGTATGACATAGACGAATTACACAGCCAAAATTCCTTTGAAGACAGCTTTTGAAAACCTTTTTTTGTAAGGCAATCTCTCACAAATGCTATATGTGTTCCTGTAAACTCTTCCATGTCGTCCAAACACGTGTTTAAAGCTGTTGGTGACTTCGGTGCCCGAAAAAAAATCATTTGAAACCTGACACTTCCGGTTCAATTTCCCCCACCCCACAGGGGCAAAGGTCAAATTCCCCACCCCCGGGAAGGCCTCACCCGGCAAATGCCCAGGGTTTGCCCGGAGTGGAAGGGGGAGGGGATGTTGAAGTTTCGATTTGATCGGCGCATAATCTGAAATCTGTAATCTTATAAGTTCAGCTTGCTGTCCATTAGGAGTTATTTTCTCATCATAATTTTAAATTGAGCTAACGATCGACTTAACGTAATATTCTGCGGTAGAGCGTTTCAAAGAGATACTACTCTATAATAAAAGGTTCTTTGGCTAGTTGTAGTTCTAAGTAAAGAAATATTTAACAGCTGTGAGTTTGTAGTTGTACGGTTGATATAAATGAGTGCTTAATTAATTAATGAACTGATCAGATAAATACTCCGGAACGAGGCAATTCATGCATTTGGATGCTATAATTGAATCGCGGTAGAACAAGTAGAAATTAGATTAGATTACAATAAGTTTCTGTTTCTTGACGGATTTCCTTACGACCTACAGCGCTGATCAATCGCGCAACGTAAACGCCTCTTTTAAGGGCCACTACATCTGTAAAAGAGATGACCAATACAAAACTACCTAAAAATCTCACGTCCTCTTCTCTAGCCACCGAATGAACTGTCCC
>NC_090875.1:42980670-42995670 GCF_036669935.1 Montipora foliosa
GCAGCTGTTTTGTGAGTCAAAGGGGTTAAAAATTGATTCAATGGTCTATCCCTCTAAGAAAAGATGATCCTTGAACAAATTCAAGCTATGGAGACAGGGGGAAAGCAGAGTAGGCTAAATACAAACTCCCACACTGGCACGACAACTGTGAGATCAGCAATAATCAACAACAGTGATTTAAATTGAAAGTGTGAGCAAAAAAGAGAATGAGCGTAAGATTGTTTAACAAGTGAAAGCGGATATAAAAATACTACAACCAAAGTTGTATCTGTGAAATCTGTCGTTTCAGTAAAAGTCATCCTCTATTTTTTTCTCAATTCGTCATTCCATAGCTTTGCAAGTAAATGTACTAGCTGCAAAAGCAGGTAGGTTTACATGTATGTTTTTTCTCTTTTATTTTGAAATTCCCTACTCCTCTGTTCCCTTTCAGGGGCACCCAACGAAGGTGTTCCTCAACGTATGTGTTCCGCAGGTGTGCATCTGCCGGCTCAAAAAAAATGTTTGGGAAGTTGCAAAGAAAAATTTTTTTGTTGTGCTGGCAAATTCTTATGAATTTACTCACGCTCTTCTTCTGAAGGCTTCGCTTGGCCTTCTCTTCTTTCCCCCCATCACTATCACTACTGAAGGGTGAATCCGCCGAGGCCTATTGCCGCGCCTATTTTGGCCAACGATGTATTCAAATGTTGGTAGTATGCTTGCCGGCTGGGAAACTTTCGCCCATCTGAATATCTGGTTTGTTTCTGCTGGAAGTGCTGAACAGATAAGAGGTAGAGAAATTGCTCCAAAAGGCCAATTTTTGGTTTATGTTATGGCCATGATATTTTTTGAGGAATGTTGAAAAAAAAAGGCTCCTTGGGTGCCCCTGCCCTTTTACAAGAATGTTCCTTTATCATTCTCTATTTACCTCCAAACCTGACAGGCTCTCATGATTGGAAAATTTTAGAGGTGTTCATTTCGATTTGCTCAGAAGCTAAGCTCAGACAAATCTCTCTCCCTCCCTCCCCCCTCCCCCTCCCTCTCTCTCCCTCTCAAGCCACTACTGTCTGTTCGAATGTATTCCAATATAGAGTCGAGGAAACAGTTTAAAAACTACTTTCGTGCTCCTGTTAGACTTAAACTTAGATACATGAAGGGCATAACATACCGCGGCAGTCTCGGTATTATGGAAATTGTTGACTGTTTTGGAGCAGGGACACCCAACGTCAATTTTCGGAAAATATCTGTTCGGAAGACGAATTGAGATCTAGAATGTTCCGAACATTTGTTGTAAAATGTCTTGCTTGCCTGCCTCTCCTAGGATTTTCGAACATTTGAAAAATGGTATAAGTGCCATTTTTAACGGATTTGTACCCTTAAAAGGTCACCTAGAATTTTCGGGAGCCTTTTTTTCTGGCTAAAAGTTTCGAAAAGGTAAGTTTTGATCCCTATAATTTTTGGATCACTAGATATGCCTATATCTACCCTTTAAATACTAAAATACGTTTAACAATGCTATGTTTAAGTGGTTTTGAATTATATTCTCGTTGGGTGCCCCTGTTGGAGTTACACTCCGAAGAGAGTACGAGGTTCCATCGCATGGAAAGCTGGAATACAAATTTCTGGTCTTTTTGCAATCTGGATTCTCTTTCTAGAGAACTTTTTTTTTTAATTACCATGTCAATTTTCTTCGTTTGTTTTACCATAATTTGAAATCAAGAACTTTTATGTTTACAGCTATAGAGTGGTACTATATTGTCGGCCCAGTATCTGCTGTTGCAGTAGCAGCATTCATCGCCTGGTACCATTGCAAACGACGCACAAGGGGTAAATGTAAAAGCCTGCATACATATATTTTTATTCTTAATTCTTAAGGAATTTAAAACTTCATAAACAAAGAAATGCTGTTATAAATAGCGACAGAACTATGAAGATACAATGCCCCATTTTTTGTGGAGAATTTACTCCATATAGCAATAGTCATGTACTTACAGGTGATGTACATGTACATTCTGATATATTTTTGGTTGATGGGTGAGAGATCTACTTACCAGTGACTCAGGGATACTGATACAAAAAAATTGAAAAAAAAAAAAGATCGAAGTGCTCCAAAACAGGACTGGAACTTATTAACTTCCACTATCACTAGCTCGGATTACGACCAATCTGAAGGTTACAGGGACGCCACTTTAAGAGCACTCCGATTATTGTGAGTTTTCCTGAGTCATTACTGTACTGATAAGTAAATCCCTTCAGCATTGAACAAAGCCGTAAAATTCCGGTTATAGGTAAGCCCTGGGCTTATACAACTTCGTAACGGGTTTTGGCTGGGCTTGTAAACGGAGGGGCTTATATCCGGGGAATGGGGGGAGGGGGCTTATAAGCGGAATAAAAAGACGTGTTGATGGAAATGTGTTTTTAATAGACTAATTTTTAATTAAACTTTCCAGCCTCATTATAAATCGAATGCAATTCAATTTCAAAAGCAAAACTCGTCAACGTGAACGTAACGCAACAAACCGGAAGCTCAGAGTTCATGAACTTAAGGACTTTCGCGCTAATTGTCTCTGCGCAACTTTTAATGTGCAGGTATCGCGACTGTAATTTGTCACGCATTACTTTTAGCATTAGTTAAGAGCTTATGGCGACAAAAACCAAAAAACAAATTTCCAAGTCGGCTAAAGAATGGCACATTTATTTCCAATTCATCATGACACAATAAAGAGAAAGGACCTTATAAGGTCGCTAATCGAGTAGTGGTTGAAAGTTTTGAAAACTCGATAAGGTTAGTTAAAGTCAGAGAAGTTGTGTAAATTTAATGAAGTTGGTTTTTTAAAATCTTTTTCTTTTCCTTTATTTCATGAAAGGTAAAGTCTCCGCTTACGAGCCAGAAGGCTCATCAGGCCGGCGCTTATCTCCGGTTTCTGTAGCATGAAGCGACTAGGAGTATTTGTACTCCCCCCTGGATGGGATGCTAGTCCATCGCAGGGTTACCCCCAGCATTACGCCGGTACCCATTTATACACCTGGGTGGAGAGAGGCACCGTGAGAGTAAAGTGTCTTGCCCAAGAACACAACACAATGTCCCCTGCCAGGCCCCGAACCCGGACCACTCGATCCGGAGTCGAGCGCACTAACCATGAGGCCACCGTGCCTCCCATTTCATGAAAATAGAGCAGAATTATCTTCTCTTACTAATCCACTTGAATAGTGCGGACCTATGAGGAAACAGCCAAAGATTAGAAATGTTTTTTTCTGTTTTTTTGCAAAAGCATTTCATCCATCGATCCTGTCTTGGGTTCCAGTCTTTCCCCGACAGGTCACACAAAATCTTAACAAACTAAATTTTCCAAGAGCTTCGCAACATCACATCGATTTTACTCGTTTAGATCATCGGTGACCCCTATTTTTAAGACACGAATCACTTGCTCTTCTTACAATCTACAAAATATGATGAAATGAAAGTTATCTTTTTTAACAGTTTTCTTTCCTTGTGTCCTGAGTTCCGGAAATAGTCACAATGGGTAGCGCGTGCGAAAACGCTCGTTCAGGATTAACTCTACTGTTTAAGACTTATCCAGCGGCATGCAATTATCTAAAAAACCCACTCCTATATTTCTATGCACCGAAACCTTCACTCTAACGTATTATTTTTATGATTTTGGACGGATAAGTAGATGAGGCTATCCCGTTATAATGACCTTTCTATTGAAATTTAGAGCATTTTTCCCTTGCCTTTTTCTGCGAATCAAAGTCGGTGACCCCCCAATTTTTTTTCATTTTTGGAATAAGTAATTTATGACCTAACGTCTTGCGAGAAATGAAACAAATTTCAATGTGGGAAGATTTTCGCGCGAACGTCCTTAAAAAGCCCTTGTTTTCTTTAGATGTTGGTGTGAGGTATTATTAAAGTTATCAGTTACCTTGATAATTACGACCACATGACAAATTGCAACCATGTGGAATTGAACAATCTCTGGAGACACATAGCAGAATTAGAACGCTTGCTGTCCACGAGAAAAAAATGCGATGCTTAAACATTTATGCGGCTACATGTATTGTTTTTGACACTAACATTGCGAATAATTAACACAACATGAAAATCAGATGAATATAATAATATTAGGAGCCTGGCTTTAATCATTGCTGTCAATCCATCTCCACATACTAGTGAATCTAACCAAGTCTATCCCTTTTTTCACATGCTATTGTGTTCACTGGTTTGCTGAGAAGCCAGAGCTAGGTAAGTCGAATCTTTTAGAAGCCAAATACACGAGTTAAGCTGAATTATGTTGCCCCTGGTTGTTTTTTACCCAATTCGCCAAAAAATTGCCTTTAAAGGATGTTTACTTTAACATCCGTGGTCACATGATACCCTTTACTAGCCAAGACGTCTTATGAGGTTTAATGTCATATCATTAAAAAGACATGAAATCGTGTCATCTTTTTTTTTTTCGCCTTCTCTCTGAAATCTCAAGCACCATAATATTTTTAAAAAGTAATTCAAATAATGCAAATTTAGGATATGTGGATAAGTATAGGTACTCCGTGAGCTGCATCACTAGAGCTTTGGTCAAGTCAAGGTCTTACTTGTATTTCAAACGCAGTTTTGATCAACGATACCACAATTCTACTTGAGCGACTAATGCAATAATAATCGTTTCTCTAACCTTCCGTTGACGTTGTTATTATCTCAGAGGAATTAGTTTCCTGTCTTTGATTGTTCAATATGTAGGATCTAGTGAACAGATCAATGACATGTCAGCAGAGTGTGTAAGAAGTGCATGTAAGCTTTAAATTCATGCCATAATTTAGTGACGAACAGTCAACCCACCAGTGAATAATATATGAAAAATAATCTGAATTTCTGGATTTAAGATCAACAGATTTTGAAGAAAGTCATGAGATGAAGTTGATGGAAGTTGAAGTGGATGAATGGGAGATATCTCGTGACCGAATAAGACTCGAAGAGGTCATCGGCTCAGGAGCATTTGGAACAGTTTGGAGAGCAACTTTGAGTCGTAAAAATGGGAAACCTGGCATACGTTTTGTTGCAGCAAAGGGCTTCAAACGTGAGTAACTTTGAATTCCAAATTACTCATTAATTTGACTGCAGAGCATGTGCATTCAATTTATGGTACCTAGTGGAGCTAAAGCAGCAAATACAGTGACATCTCAACGTGCTCTGCTCATCCACTTTGAATTTGTTTTTTTTTTTTTTTGTCACAATGAACGTGAAATGCTGAAAACGGAGAGTTTCCAGAGAACGCCTGCTCAAGTGCATTAAGATTTTTAATTATCCCTCTAAATGAAATGCTGTTCATTTTTGTCTCAATATTCCAGGGAAGCATGCATTTTACATGCAAAAATGGTTGGAAAATAAATCTGAATGGTTCCAATAATTCAAATTGGGGATATTTTGAGATGATTTTCTTTTCCACTAGCTTTGAGATAATTGACAACAGCATTTTTATTAAGGAGCTGATCGCCCCCAATGTGGCACAATTAATGGTGCCTGGGACCGATCCTTACCAGCTGGCAGCCAGCTTCTTTTGATCTTGGAATCGGCTACAAGAAAGTGTGTCCCACAGGGAATCAGGCCTGTTAATGGATTGCTATATAGCAATCCAGTCGGAAAACGAGTGAAATTTATTCGTTTTCTTTTTCTTTTGTTTTTATTCTTCTTCTTTTTCCTTTTTTTTTTTTCTGTGTTGGGAAAAGTCTTTCTTGTTACTCCCCTGCTAAGTAGTGTCTTTGAGCGTAGAGTCTTCTGCGCGTAGTTTTGGTAGGCTTTGCGCAAATTAATCTGGTGGACACAGTCGAATATTTAATTAACCTACAATGGCGTCTGTTTCATAGAACAAAGGCTGACATTTCAATATGCACAGTTTATTCCGGAACTTCCCGGAACTTGCTGTAGCAAAAAAAAAAAAAAAAAGAAAATTGAACTCTTCGACTTGAAACAGGAAATAGAAGTTAAGTACGTTTATGACCGTGAATCCTTAAGTCGTGTGACCGAGCGTTCTTGTGTATTCTTCTATTTTCTTATGTGGTACAGCCGAGAATCAAGAAATCACGCAGGCCTTTAATAACAAGTTCTTGTTAAAAAATTAGCACACAAAGCTAACGTTAGTTTGTTGAAACACATCAGGGGCAGTGTTCCTAAGTCTGCACTAAATCAAGCTTCTCAGGGAGACGTGTGCATGAGGAAGAGGATTTGATGCTTTAATTACTCTCATGCATTAGCCTTTGTTCCATGCTTGCTTCAATCCAACCGCGACATTACACTTTCTCCAATCAGCCGAATATTGAGGTGTACCTATCTAGGGAACTTCCTCTTTTATTGTATTTTGATCTAATTTATGATTGCAGCAACTTCAGGGGAGGAAGGGCGAAAGGCGCTGATGAGAGAAATTGGGTTAGGAAAAGCTCTTGCTGACAGCCCCCTGCCAAATGTCGTAGAGTTTATTGGCTGCGTTACCACCCAGAGTAAGGAGCTATTTTGTTTCTGTTTTTATGCACATTTTTTAAAATTCTTTTCATAATTTTCTCTTCCCAGATCTCAGGTTTGGCCAGAATGGATAATACTACGGTTTTTAATGACTAATACTAATAATAATTATTGATATTTTACAAGTGGCACTAACCTCAAATGTCAACCCACGAAAACTGTGCTATTTTCTGCAGCCATTAATTGAGTCTCTTGACAAACAAAAATAAGTTATCTTAGTAATCCAGACTAAAACACCAGGAGTGACTTCACTGCTACCTTTGATAACATTGATAACAAGGACGTATTCAAAACATAGACCCCAGGTGACGGTCCATGGATTAGCCCAGCTGTGGACCTGGTCCTTGGACCTCTCTATGGAACCAGTCTATTATTATTATTAGTATTATCATTATTATTATTATTATTATTATTATTATTATTATTATTATTATTATTGCCGTTGTTGTTGTTGTTGCTGTCCGGTGATGAGGCCGAGCTTGCAGTAATAAAAACATAACGGTGCACGACCATCTCTACCACACAGTACACCCAATTTTGATCATGGAATACTTGCACTGTGGAGATCTACTGGGCTTTCTGAGAAAAAGCCGTGGAATTGCTGACAAGTATTATCACGGACGAGGAGAGGTAGCGCAGTTGCGCACATACGACCTGGTCTCATTTTCAAAACAGATTGCTACAGCGATGGGGTTCCTGGCATCAAGAGGGGTAAGTAAATGATGCGAGGATCAAGCAAATGTTCAAAAATCTGTCCCTTAAGGTACATTGTATGTTTGTCATCGGTGTGAGACAAATACAGCGTATATTCAGATTTCAGACCTGGAAACCTTTAGACCTGCGTATTCGCGTCCATCATTTCTACCTGAACATTATAGGATAACGGGTAAAGGGTAAAGGGTAAATGGTGAAGAGTATTTATTTCTATCTGAGGTTTGTCATGTTAGATTAAACTTCAGCATTAGTTCAATTTCTTCAATTTTCAACAACCTGTCTCGCGGCGAAAGAATTATCATAATGGTAATTCTTCAGTCGCAGGACAGGGGGGTACATTGCAAATTTTCGGTGGTCCAGCTATTAAATAAAATTCAAGAATTAATATTCGATCTATTGCCTCTTAATTGCTACTACAGTATCCTTTTAGATTTTTAAATGGCACAAAAATAAAGACTTATCACTCCCCTAGAATATGTACTTAAAATAAAATGATCTATTTCTTTGAAACTGTTATGCCCGTTCATTCATGGCTTTGTATGGGAAAATATAAAATTATAAATGCTAAAATAAGCTGTAAATGTAGAAATAAACTTCACTTACCTCTACGTACAGTTTTCTTCGTCTTCTCTGTAAAATCGGAGGGCAAACTGTGTCCGTTTTAGACGGGTTTGTGGCTTACGAATTTTTACGATGTCTTTAGTTGTCATTTCCCCTCATAAAGGGAAGATCTCGTCCCACAAATTGCTCTCGCATGACAAAGCAACGGTCCGAATCGCCATGAAAACACCAACGCCTTAAGGCCAGATAAATTTTCTATCACATCAACAGGAAACTTATCTGGCTTTAAGGCTGTGGTGTTTTTATAGCGAATCGGACCGTTGCTTTGTAATGCGAGAGCAATTTGTTGTACGAGATCGATGCGAGTCACCAGCCTTTCTTCTCTTTACGAGGGGAAACACAGGGCGCTCACACAATGTGTGTGAGTAACCGATTATTATTTTATAGTAAATGTACTGGATTTACCGTTTGCTTCACCTATAACGATATTATATAATATCGCTAAGTATGTATATCGCAGTCACTGTTAAATAAACGTTGAATTACCTTACCTGTTGTATATAATGGTCCTTTTGCCTCAAAAGCGGTTTTTTGAGCGATTCTGAAGGATTTTGAGTTCGCCGTTTACTGTTCCTAAAAATATGTAAGGATTTGCATGGGAATCCCGATAAAAAGCTTAAGAAGATATTTATATGAAAAAACTCTCAATTAAAAAGCCTAACCTTATTGCCAACGGGGTAGTTTCCTTCCTGTGTGGTTATTTTCCAGGTCCGACGCGATTTGAGCCATTTCTCAATTTCGTGGTTGTCAACAGTATAATAAAATCCCCAGGCTGGAAACTAAATTCTCAGGTGCCACCAAGTTGAGTCAAATATTGCTAGATAAAATGTTCCCACGGTCACAATTCCACATCACAATCAATTGGCAAAGATTGAACTCTCATCTCAACCCACCATCAAGTTACGCACGTTGGAAATAAGGTTAGGCCTTTTAATTGAGAATTTTTTCATATAATTATCTTCTTAAGCTTTTTATCGGGATTCCCATACAAATCGTTATATTTTTGTCGGCCATGCTCACACCGAGCTTGGGGCGCCTGTGCTAATAATAGAAAGACAAGGGAGGAATCCTTGTTTTAAAAAAGGGCTCCAGCGCCGGAAAAATTTTCCCCTAGAAAATCGTATCGTTCCGCAGCATTAAGGTCGAAAGATTTACGCTTCTTCTGTACCTGCCGATCGAGAATCCATCCAAACAGCCCGGAGCTAGCCGTCGAAGAAAATCAATATCCTACAGTATTCGAGCCGTAGGAATGCGCAGCAAGATTTTCATGTGCCAGTCACAAACCGTCATGCTGATTGCTCCTTTCTAATTGGACGATTGTCTAACGTCGTCCAATTCCGAAAGGGGAAAGTGGGTGCTCTGTGGGGGAAATGACAACTAACGACATAGTAAAAATTCGTAAGCCACAAACCCGTCTAAAGGGGACACAGTTTGCTCTCCCATTGCACAGAAACTACGAGGACAACTGTACGTAGAGGTAAGTGAAGTTTATTTCTACATTTACAGCTTATTTTAGCATTTATAAGCTCAAAGTTAATTCTATAAATCGTGTACCGAGCTTGGACATTTGGAAATACTAATTAAAAGTGACTTGAAAATTGAATTTTAAATTAAGTCGGACAATGTCAATAAGTAAGTATAAGCTGCTCTAAGCCCGAAACACGGCAAAGGTTGTTTAACGAGGGAACTGTATTCTTATCAACAACAGAGCCTAGAGTGTTTACGACTGCATGTGTTGTTCAGTGTCGGTTGATTACCTCTAACAGAAACTTACAGCATTCAGAGCTTTAACAATGAAATTTAGAGTGTGAATAACGTACCATATTGTATTCACTCTATAGTATGACAAAAACGAAGAACTTTTGAAGATCGTTTTTGTAAGCCAATCTCTCACAAATGCTACATCTCTTCCTTTAAACTCTCCCATCTCGTCCAAACACGTGCTTTATAGCTGTTAGTGACTTCGGCGCCCGAAAAAGGAAATCCTGACACTCCCGGTTCAATTTTCCCCACCCCACGCATGCAGGCAAAGGTCAAATTCCCCACTCACCGGGCACAGAAGATAGTCAAATGCCCGGGCTTTGCCCGGGGAGGAGGGGGAGAGGGATGTTGAAGTTTCGATTTGATCGGCGCATTAAAAAAACCCTTCTCATCAATCACCGAGGGTTATAAACTTAAGTACAAGTAAAAACAGAGTAAGCTATTTAAACTTAAATTCGAACAAAAAAAAAACAAAAGAAAGATCGCTATCACCAATGGGAAGCTTTATTAAATATTCCTGAGAAGTAGTGTCAGTGTGTATACATTAAGGTAATTCCTTAGTATTGCATTGCGCATCCCTACTGCGCACGATTTTCGCGTCATTAGCGCGCACACATGAGCACGTGCGCATACAAAACGTAAGAGATTTCACTCAAACTAAACTCGATAGCGAGATAAATGCTCCTTTTCTCTCAAACGAGCACGGTGACCCCCGATTTTTTTTTTTTTAGGTATTTGCTAAGAACAGTCTAATAAAGAACATTTTTGAAGAAGAAAAAACGTTTTATAGTAGAACATGAATCTTTTTTGGAAAACAGTTCCGCACTGGTTGTATTTTACCCAAGGCGAGGACTTCAAGCTAACCACGGAACTGTCCCAAAAGGTGCACTATTCCCACAACTAGGGAATCAAAGACGGCGTAAATGAAGCAACAGTGCTTATGTAAATAAAATAAGTTTTATTTTCAAAATAAAATTTTGTGTCTTTGAAGTAACCAAGACTTAATTCTGTATGAAGGTGATTCGATTTTTTAACGGAAAAACAGTAAAAATACCCCATTTTAAGAGCCTGCTGACGCATAAACAAGGACTGTGACCCCATTTTTTTATTGCATTTTTTTTAATGTTTATATCATGAATGTTAATTATGCCAAGTTTCCAAAAAAGTTTGATAGTGCAACAATTTCAAGGGAATTACCTTAAAATTCAAAATAGCAACCGTCAAATGCTCATTTTCACAAAAACAACAGAATCCGTACGCTCCAGTTGAGAAATGATCTAGACCTGCACAGCAAAAAAAAAAAAAAAAGAAAAGAAAAAAAAAACAGAACTGAGTCTCAATTTTCCGTAAAAGAGCATCATTTATTTTAACACCACTTGAGGTGTAATTTAGGAACAAAATAGTACACACATATAAGCGGTCAATACACAATTCATCGTCGGCCCGTAACTTTGCCATGGCCGATGTTAATAAGCAAGTGATTGAATGTTAAACACGTTAATTTTAACACTAACTCCGAAAAAGTTGAATAATTTGCAAAACAGGCAAGTTACGTGCAAAAGAAGAACCAAGAAAATCATATGTGCGCGTCCGGAACTAATGTCAACAGGGTCGTACAAAACAAAAATGTAACATACTTCACTGTTGGATTCCCTCATTTCGCTCACGATAAGCAAATCAATGCTTGAAACTCGCTTGGAATGCATGCAACAAACTGAACTTCCACTGAAATGTTTAATTATCAGTGTCACCGATTGTCTCGCCTGAAAAACAGCTCACATCATGTCACCCAACACGTGGGAATTCAAAACTTAATAACTCCTCAAGCTGAATATAATCGTTGACATTATGGAATCGTTCCACAACCAAAATCCGCAAATAACAGTTTACATTGTACCTTGAAATTTAAGGAAGTCGATCATTTCTCCGTTGTGAGAAATGGGAATGTTCAAGTTCCTTGTGAAATATGCCGTTTGCATGTTTTTCCTGGCGTTTGTAGTTTGCATAAACATTCGACTTTTTTTTCTGCGTCCAATTGGACCCTTTGTTCTATATTCTATGCGTCCAAAAGACAAGCGAGTGCGTCCCAGGACGCAATGGCGCACTCTAGATACTCTGCGGCATGAGTGATAGTACCTTGTTGATTTCATTTCGTCCATGTAATGATGATCGATGAAATTCAGCACAGATTCGATAAAATTTAATAGTCAAGAGAAAAATACCCATGCTAAGGAGAGCAAACCATCTACGGTTGTAGGATGTTTCGTGTAGGTTACATGAACAGTGTGTTGTTATACTTCAGAAAGTCGTACATGAATAGTGTAGTGTAAAACGGGAGTGGTGAGCGTTGTTTGACACTTAAGACTTTTGTTGTGTTTAATCCGGCTCATCTGGTTGAATCTGTTCCTGGTATTCAACAACTGGCGACGAGGATGGGGTTTAGGGTGGGAACCCTGTTTTCATTGAAGATTAACTTGAGAGATTTGGATATTGGAGGAGTTCGACTGTTTGATGTCAACAGTGATCCGAGTAGCGTGGGCACTGAGTGTAAACGATGGCTTCGTAGTTTTCAGTTATATGGAAATGGAAAAGGTTTGATTATTGTCTCCGATAAGGACGACAATACAGTGCAGAGGCAAGCTCTTCTTCTGCATTGCGCTGGGCCGGACGTCCAAGATATTTTTGATGTTTTGGCCGACACTTGGGAGTGCGAAAGATTATCAGAAAACCAAATATGCTTTAACCAGACATTTTGTCACACAAATTAACACTCCATATGAGTGGCATTTATTCAGAGAAATGGTGCAAGGGGAAGATGAAACGATTGACCAATTTTGCGGTACAATTGAGGCACAAAGCTTAGCAGTGTGATTATGGCGACCAAATGAATGGAGGCTCAGATCAGTTATCAAATAATATCGAAGTGTCTTTTCAATGAATTGAATTGCAAGCTTCTGGAAAAAGGCCAAACACTCACACCTTAAACCTTACAGGAGATTGCCCGGAATTACGGGTTAGTAAAAAGACAAACGCAGAGTACGAGTCTCTCCAGTGTGTCAGTGAATCGAGTTGATGATAGACGGACCAGACGGAATAGTCGAGATACGACTTTACCAGGGGGTGAATGTTATCGGTGCGGAAGGCGTTGACATTTTGCCAAAGACCCCCTGTTTCCGGCCAGGGGAAAATAGTGCTCAAAGTGTTCTCAAGTGGGCATTTTGCAAATGCATGCAAAACCAAAGTTAAAGAAATTCCCAGTAAATCACGTGTACAGTATATGAAGGTCGATGAATGTAAGGAAGAGGAAGACGAGTATGTGTTTACAGTTGCTGGTGAGGCTCAAGGAGGAAAACTGACGGTTAACATTTGAGGTATTCCGGTAGAGATGATAATTGATTCTGGAGCAAGTGCAAATGTCATTAGCCAAGCATTGTGGGAACAATTGACGAAGCAGCATATCAAGTGCGTATCACTGAAGAAGTACAAAGAAGTTGTATGCTTATTGTGAAGTTACCCCTTTTGAAGTGACTGGAACCTTTACAGCAGATCTGAGTTTAGGCAGCAAGAGTGTGTCAGCTGATGTCACAGTCATCAAAGGGCAAGGAGAACCATTACTGGGAAGAGAATCAGCCACTGAGTTGGGTATCTTGAAATTGCAAGTCCCATTGAATTGCGTGGTACGTGTAGATCAAAGTGAAATGACAACGAGATTCAAGGATCTTTTTACAGGAATTGGAAAGTTGAAAGACTTTCAACTGAAACTACAAGTTGACGAACAAGTCCAGCCAGTTGCGCAACCCTTACGGCGTCCTACATTCAGCTTGAAGGAAAAGATTGAGAAGGAGCTTGGCGAATTATTACGAGAAGACATCATTGAGGTAGTTGAGGGCGGCCCAATGCCCTGGGTAAACCCTGTTGCGGTGGTTCCTCAGCCAAATGGTGATGTTAGGTTATGTGTGGGCATGAGATGCGCCACCAAACCCATAATTCGTGAAAGGCATTCAATTCTCACAATTGATGAAGTCCTAGAGGATATGCAACAAGTGAGTGTGTTCAGTAAATTAGACTGAAAGTGGGGATATCATCAAATTGAGCTTAGTGAAGAGTCCCGTAGCATCACGAAGTTTGTAACGCACAAAGTGCTGTTCAGATACAAGAGACTGATGTTTGGTATCACATCTGCCCCCGAGAAGCATCAGCAAGTGTTTCAGCAAGTTTGGAATGATTGCAGCAGAACGGTAAACATCTCGGATGATATTATTGTCTATGGTTCTGATAGAGCGGAGCATGATGAGAAACTAAAATAAGTGCTGACCAGGTTGAGAGACTCAAGAAAAAGTTAAGGCAATGAATGAAGCTCGTGAGCCACAAACTGTGTCAGAAGTCAAGAGTCTCTTAGGCCTAGTGAATTTCAATGCATGCTTCATTCCTGACCTTGCGACAGTAGCAGAGCCATTGAGAAGGTTGACAAAAAGGGAGAACCATTTATATTTGGCCCTCAGCAGCAAGTACTAGCCTTAACAGACCTGAAGAGACGTTTGCCCCAAGCAGACACATTACGAAACTTTGATCGTACAGCCAAGACAAAGATCACTACAGATGCAAGCCCAGTTGGCTTGGGGGCGGTCCTAGTTCGAGAACAGAAGGGAGAAAACCATGTGATATGGTATGCGAGCAGATGTAGAACAACGGTAGTCGCAAACGAACAAGGAGGCCCTAGAGATTGTGTGGGACTGTGAGAGGTTCCATGGGTATCTTAATGGAGTGGATTTTGAACTGTGGACAGACCGCAAACCTCTGGAAATCATCTACTCAGCTCGCTTTAGACCCTCTGCGAGAATCGAGAGGTGGGTCCTGCGGTTACAGCTCTATTCATTCTCTTTGAAGTGTTTGCCAGGACACATGAATATTGCAGATGCGTGGTAAAAAGTAAAGTAAAGTAGTGCAGTTATATAGCACCTTTATCACAAACGTCTCAAAGGCGCTTTACAATGATCAATTTACCCCCAGCGGACCGGAAGCATATACAGGCGCAAATGGCAGCCGCTTCTATACAGTCCATTCATGCTGGTACTTATTTTACCGACCTCGGGAGGATGGAAAGCTGAGTGAAATTTAGCGGGAAAGAAGGTCACCAAATATTCCACTCTCGGCAGAACCGGCAATGGAACCCGGGACCTTAGGGTCGGAAGGCAGAGATCTCACCACTGCGCCAACCCCCGTGGTCTCGAAAAAACAAGATCGAACAAGTACAGACCAGGAATGTAACGGAACACTACATCAGATTTGTTGCCAACTCGGCGGCGCCACAATCCATGACCATTGAAGAAATAGAAGAAGAATCTGCAGTAGATGAAATATTAGAGTACGTGCGACAGAGCATAGAGACGGAAAATTGGGAAGATTCCAACTGTGCA
>NC_090875.1:43000670-43033170 GCF_036669935.1 Montipora foliosa
CGAGGATGATTTCCCACTTTCGTTTAATGGTGACTCCTTTGTAGCTGGCGATCACATGGTACAAAAAGCGCCATTCTGGAGAGCAAAGTGCGCCCTGGGACGTCTAAAATAAAGCAATTTAATTTTTTTGTTTTGTTTTATATGTCAAAGTGCGCAATTTGCTCTCCAGTATGGCGGTTTTTGTGCTATGTGATCTCCAGCTGCAAAGAGCGAATTTGGTTTCAATCAGATTCAAAGTTTCCACTACCACTACCCGTTGGACCACAGATGACAGGTCTACCTCATTGCTGCAGTAGATCCTTACGAAAGCAGATAGTATTAACAAAGATTCTTGTAAAAAATAAGCAATTGAAAAGGAAGAAAGTCAAACTAAACGCAGTATTATTTTAGTCACATTGATACCGCTGTAAATTTTGGTGAAGATTAAATGTTACCATAATAAGTATTTTGTATCTAACCGACAGGATTACCATTTTGAATTCTAGAGGTCACCTTCTTTATCACACATTTATTTAAAAAGTCAAAAACCATAAGGTTCGCCGTTGGAAATACTAATACAGATAGCCATCTCATATTGCATATCTATCATTTAGAATGTTTTTGATGTAACTGCATTTCTGCTTTACAGGTGGTCCTATGGAGTCGTCCTTTACGAGATCTTTACCATCGGTAGGTGTTTTGTGTACTGAGAATAAACATTTAATCACAAGTGTTATGATGGTGAGTTTAAGTTTAAATTATCATAATCATCATCATCTACCTCGCATATGTCCAGAAATTCAAGTAAAATTAGACGCAAGCCTCATCTTAACATCCAACACGAAGTGGCCCTTTAAGTCTAAGCATTTCATATCTATTTCTAACAATACGGTTAAGGTAAAGGCTAGCGTTACATTTTAGGTCAGCAATTTTAATGCAGCAATTTACCCTTACTCGAGGAGCAGCATTTGGAGGGAGACTTTGTGACGTTAAATTTCCAAGATACAAGTGATGTTGAAGTCGGAGAAAAGAGCGAGGGCACACCTCGTGACGCTTATTGAATTCAGTTGCATCAAATTACGTCCTAGCTGTTGTCGTTATTATCATCATCATTGTCATTATTATTATTATTTCTACCCTTCTCCCAGTTGGGGCAATTTCTTGAGACTGGACTTCACCCAGAGGTCTAGGGTCATCAACTGTCCATGGACTGTCTCAATAGGTTCATTCCGATTGTTTGATTTTCTTCTACCATGGCACCTTTCTTTGTTTTTATTCCCCACCGTATCTTCTTTAATCATCATCTGAGGTAGTTTGAATTTTAATTGACTACACTTTCGCACCCTAACCCAGTCAACATGCTTGTGAAACTACATTTGATTACTGTTGTAGCAAGCGGTTAGTAGGATAAAACATTAATGAAATGTTGACAATTATCAGGAGGTATTCCATATCCGGGGTGGTCGGAGGCCAAGACCATAGCAGAATTGCAGAAAGGTTATCGCATGCCGAAACCTCCACAAATCGCCATTACTATGTAAGTGTCCTTTCGTATCATTTCCTTGCACTTAAGGTAGGGTAACGTACTTTTTTATTGAAACGAAGAAAATAAAGGGAAAACTGCTAAAGAGGAAGGGGGGGGGGGGAAGGGGCATCACAGGTGACCCAAGCTCTAATATTCGCATGTGACGTAATCTTAATATCAGATCAACATGGCCGTTACTTTACATAATAGGGAAATTACAAGGGTTTGTATGGAGAAAAATTAGGAGTGATTTTTCAATAAAATTTTCTCACCAAAAAAATATTGTAGATCCGTTAATTTGTGTTTCCCACTGTGGGTATGGGTGTAACTCCAGGTAACATGTACAAGGAAAATACTGTTCAGAGCATCTACCAGTAGTTTTGGACTAGTTTATTCCACTCAATTCCACTTTGCACAAAGTAACTTAATAGTCAATTGAAAAAAGAGGCATGCATATGAATACACTATAAAACTACACAAATCGGATAATAGAATGAACGATCTTTCTCTAACATGTTGTAGATATACTTAGAATCCTGTCAGGTGTAATCCCGTTTCAAAACAAGCTATTTTCCTATATTTTCAGCAGTTACGACGAATACACTGTTTTCAGTAAGAGGGCTCTTTTCTATCTGATCGTCCGATTTCTATTCGCGCAACTCCAAGAGCGACTTACTATCTGATTGGCTGAGCGTGAATTCAGTTAAGTTGACAATACAATACAAAATAAAATTAAAAAAACGTCCGTGTCCAGTCTTCACCACAACATATCTAAAAACTAAACATCTTTCAACGGAGTACAAAACACTCGGTCAGGTGAGTACCAATAAGTAGGTCCAAAGCACCACCGGAGAGATGTAACTTGTCTTCTATTGACATTGGGTTTGGGTAGCTTTCAATAGCCTTACGTGATACAATCTTAGCGTTGCTGCAGCACTTCCTGACTGTGTAGACGTTTCCAGTTATCTTCACTTCCGCTTTCTTTCGTCCTCCACCTAAGTTCATTGTCAGCTGCTTTTGAGGACCATATATTCCAAGCTGTTTTGCAGCTTATTTGGATAAAAGGCTCTTGTTTGAGCCAGAATTTAATTAACATGGGAAGTAAGTCGGTGAACTTCCCGCCACTGTCTCTGATGTTTACCTTTAGCCCTGCGCAAATCCCTAGAAAGTGTCCCTTCCTTGGATGCTCCGATTCTCGGCTGCAGGTGGAGTACCATGGCTAGTGAAGATCATTGCATCGTGGCTCAAACTGGACTGCATAGGTTCCTTTCTCTTGTCGTTGTGCAGCCAGAGAATGGTGATAGTTCTTCTTGCAGTTACTGCGCGTTGTAGCGGAACTGTGCGCAAGCCAACGGTGCGCGCGCGCAGCACCACAGTTAAGAAAATGTGGTAACCCATCGATACGAGAAATTTTGGTTTTATAGCCATGACGCCATCAACCGTCCGTACGTACGCCAATGTGACCAGTATCATGCTAGTTTACAGCATACACCTTTGATATTGGACATCCATGTTTCGATCAATTGACACCTGTCAAAACGATGTATCCGTTGATCAGTATCACGTGACCATAAAGCGGGCTCAAGCTTAGAGCTCACCGAGGTCAGCTGTTTTTTTGAAGTTGCCCGCTGACCAGGTACTGGTTTTCGATTGTATTGCAGGTTCAACCCAGGTTAACTCACCTAAACAAATGCGAGGCTTCATTTTTTCGCGCGCTTTTTGTGGCTCGAAGCGGCTACACGGCCGTACTACGTCAACTATAGTTCTTACACAGTCAACGCTTTCCGTGTTCAGGTGGAAAACGTTTGCAAAATGTTTTATTTCTGTATTTTTTGCTGGTTTCAATCCAGTTTGACATATCATGATAGCTGTGGTCAACACTGGTGGCTACGCAGTTATTCAAGTCAAGCATCGGAGCGATATAAACTTTAAGCTGGGTGTTTATTTTTAATTTGCTTAGAGCTGCTTTTTTCTCTGTATTGCAATTTTTGGCATATCTTTAGAAGCTCTGATAAGGTTACATGACGCCTGGAGGACCGTTGACTAGAACAGAAACGTAAAAAGAGCGAAAGATAACGACAACGACAAAACAGAATACCAGTAATAGCTCATACTTAGTGGAAGAAGTTACTCCACAAATTTTTTCCTTGGGCACTAAGCCGTTTGTTATTTCCAAAAATGAGGAATGAAAATCGAATTTTATTGTCAAATGGAATTAAATAACGATTATCTGTACTCTTTTGTTTGTTTTGCTATCATGCGAGCGAACAAGTGCTTTTTAATCCGTTTGCCCAACTGGATTTCGGTGTGCCTCGCCAGTGACAAAAAAAATTGCCCTTATGTTATAAACACGTAATCGCAATGAGTTTTCGTAAAATTAGGCGGAAAATTCACTAGGTTGTCCTTTCAGAAGTTTGTTTATAGCACCTAAACGTTATCTAAGCGTTGGAGCGGACCTTGTTTGAAGTTCGTCCTTTCTTGGTTGCATTGCCGTATTTTGCCGCTTCTTGTTCCAAGCCAACCTGGCTTGTTTCAATGAAATACATCGAAATGTTAATGATCTCGTTTTCAGAAATAACTTGGAATAAAGTACAGCAGTAAAACTATTTTTTGACCTTGAACTTACAAATTTTTCTTTATGGCCTCTAATTTTAGCGTGATTCCTATTTGCTAGTAGCTATTGACAGCTTAGGGTGTGCTTGTTACTGGGTTTTTTTCTTTTTTTTTCTTTTTTTTTTTCCGCGTCGGTAAAAGTCTTGCCTGTCACTCCCCTGCTAAGTGTTGTCTTTGTGCATAGAGCCTTCTGCGCGTATTTTCTTAGGATCGAAAGGGTAGTGGAAATGCATAGATTTCTCTGGTGGACACAGGAGAATCATTAACTTAGCCTGCAATGGCGTCGAAAGTCATGTGACGCGAATGGCGTTTTAGTGGATCCTTAAACAAAATATACCCTTATGGAGCTCAATAATGGAAAGTCAGTTGGATAAACTAGGCAGGCGGTGAAAAACCAACACCTGGAATCTCAAAACCGACGAGTAATGCGGACTTCGACAACAATCTATCGCCCGTCGAGCCCAAATCAAAGAGAGCTGTATTTCTAAAATAAGTTTTACCAAGTGTGCTGTTATGTAGAACACTGAAACCAAATGGAAAATTCTCTGGTAACTTATGGGTTCAACAGACAGAACAAATCGAACACCTTGCATGGATCTGTGATCAACTCTGCACAGTCTTTAGGTAAAAAAAAATAACTGGCAATGTGACAGCCTAGAATTATTTGAAAGAAAGCTTGTCGTGTATTTTGTGCTTCATTATTCAAGGAAAAGGTTCTTCATGTAAACGGTTTGATCCTGAAATTTAGTTTGTTGCAATATTGCGCATATTTGACACGATTGAGTTTCTTCTCTCCACGCACGCAATGAAATAGAAGGGGTTTTTGCCTCTAATAGCAAATATGTTGTTTGTTTCAAAAAGTTGTTCGCTGGAAAAGGTGGCCTTTATGAATTCATCATGTTTTATGATATGCGAGATTAACTGGATAGTTTTTATGGCAATAGTAAAGCATTTTCTTGTCAAAATGAGGTTAGCGTCTTTCTGGTGTGTTAACTGAATTAAATCGTGAGTTTGTATTTGCCGTCTGCCGCGTAACCTTGATTTCCACTCTCAAAATTACCTCTAGAACCTACTTTTTGCGTAGAATAAGCTTTTAGAATGATGTTCTTGTTTTGCATAAAGCAAGCTAACAAAATCTATACCTTGCTGAGTTCGCATTTGTTAGCGTTAATAGTATTTTCGGTTCGATGCTTCTGTTTTGTGATGGGTATATTGTTTTGGTCTCCCATCCAGAAAATAACCCCACCGGACAGGGGTTAATTTCAGTGAACTTTGTATTACAAAGCTGTCAGATGCTCAGAGGGCACGCTTAAACTTGTGGTGAAAAGAAGTTGTGAGCGAACTTGAAAATTATCAACCCAGAAGCCAATGTTTCTCGCTTCTCTTTTATTTGTTATTCTTCAGAGACTGGAATGCTGTAGTTCAATACCACACAATTCAGTGCCTTCTGATTTTCTGTAACACGTACCACAGGCAACCCAGTGTATGCTTCACGGAAGCATCTCGTTTTCTTTTAAAACTCATGCGGTTAGATTCAAGAAAGATTGATTGCCAACATTTTACTCGAAAAACCAATATCGTACTCATGGCTTCGTGATCCATGCGATATCAGTTTTTAGCGTAAAATGTACTGTGGAATTCACTACTTAGGCAATGAATTTTTCTATAGAAGAAAGCAAGGAAAATGATTTAATTATTAAAGCAGCAACCGGAAAGATCAAAACGCAGACAATTCGAAACCTTTTATTATTCACTAACCCTATAGGCATTGGGAGCTCCGCTTTTAGGCTTGGCTAAAATTATATATTACCGTCAGCTCTTTTGCAGTAATTACTGTGACGTGACGCTGTTACGTACTTCCAACATCTTCTCTTCAGTTTCACTATCTCCCATCTTTGGTTGACAGTTGACCCTTGATATACAGGGAAGGAAGCGACAAGATGTTCTTATTTTGTCGTTTGCAATGCTAGTGTCGTTCGCATGTTGATCCGTCCACCCATGGTAGTAGGGCTGTCGACCACCACGCTCTCTTTGCCCACCGTTACCATTATCAGTACTCTTTCTTCTCGATCGAAGAGTTGCCTCATGGAGGAGCCCGTTAATCAGATATTGGTCACGTTTTCTTATTTCTTTTCACAGTGCATCTCTCTACCGAAGTCTGCCTTATCTCGGGGTTCAAGTTCCGACAGGAGTCTTGACATGAAAAATGGTGCCTTGAGGTGTCTTAAACTTGATATCCATTGTCCCCCAAATCTTCAGATATCGTTCTCGCATAACGAGTCAGACTATTTGGATTATCCTTTACAGGCTTGTGGCTGTTTATTTCAGACAGGAGTTCGTCCTTAAGGTTTCCTTTGTTAGGAAATTCTATACCTTTGCAGGTCTTTACCTGGTCCGTCCACCAGCATCCCTTTGGCATGGCTTTTCGGGAACACTGAAGCTGTTCATCCTTATCTTCCTCATACTTCGACATCCTATAATTAAACACCTTTTTCGAGCTGGCATACTTCTTACGTGCTCCATGTCATGAGGACACAGACAATCTTTCTAAGCCCTGACAATTGCGCTGTCTCAAAGCTCCCCAGCTAAACCTTTTGCCATTTGCTTAACGTCATCTGCGATCGCTCCAATAACTGCCATGTTTTCGGAAGTGTTTTGTAATTGAGGGGCAGCATTAATTTCCTTTTGGTAATTTGCGTATTTTTGTAAAGTTTTCAAATATCCAGGACTCTTTTCTCTCCGATCGTTCGATTTCTAACTGCGCAGCTCCAAGAACGAGCTGTAATCTGATTGGATAAGCATTACTAAAATTAAAATTTCCGGTCTTGACCACAAAATATCTAAAAACTAGACGCTCTGTGAGCGTACAATTAATTGCCTACGGTACGTGTTTGTCCTCTTCAACTTTTCGTACTTATTCTCATTCCCATTCCTTTGTTAGAATACTTCACTAAGTTAACCTGATGATTTTCAAACGTATACAATCAGAAACCCATAAGGGTTGAAACGTGTAACGCGCGTTCACAGCTTCCGAATATTCAGTGCGAACTGATTGGTTGAATGTGTCAGTGCTAAGTACCATATTTGGAAACCCCTTTTTTTGTTCCAAATATGGTACTTAGCAAATTGAATATTCAGAAGCTTGTTTCCCAGCACACAAGGGGCCGTTACACGTTTCAACCCTTATGGGTTTCTGATACAATACATATATATACCTCTGGTTGTAATTTTAGTTTAGTTTAAAGAACAAACTACTGTATTAGAAATTGATATGTAACTGTGGCGAAAACTACCAGTGTTTCTTTCTGATTGTTGTTGTATTTTCTATTCATTTTGTAGTATGTGTTTAATCTCGCTTTTTCTTTGTCTTGTCCCCACTAGATTAACAAACTAGCTATTTGTAAATTTTATTTTTTTGCGAGTAATAAAATTATTGTTATTGTTTTTGTTATCGTCAAACGCCCTAACAAATTATCCATCCGGAATCGAAACAACATTTACTTTGTTCGAACAACAGAGTAAATTTCTTGTCTCCGTTTTTGGACTTTTTAAAATCAAATTTCAACCCACGCATGCAAATTAGTTAATATTTACAGAACACGATTTATCCACAAAGGCAGAAGATTAAAGAAAAAAACACAAACCCTTCTCCCGCCAAAACCTTTATTGAAAGAAGCAACATATTTGCTATTAGAGGCGAAAAAACCCCTTGCTATTTCAAGCAACAAACCTTATCATTTCGCTATTATGCAAATTAATGGTCATGTTGATATGATGTTCAAATTACGTCACGCGCGAATCGTAGAGCTTGGGCCACCTTCACTTATGTCGAGCAATCAGGTCACAAATAATAAAATTTTCTTGAAATTGTGGGGAAGCAAATGTTGACTGATAAATGCATCAATGAGAAATAAAAAAGTGCGAATGCCTTTTACACGAATTCAGTCTATGACCTCAGTTTCCATTTCACGTGCAGATGCTCAACCACGCATTGACCTCAATGAAGACCATTGAACTTTGGAAGCTTTCGGGGCGTACAGTAATAGAAATAAAAACCCAACATGGCGGATCCAAAATGATCGAAGATGGCTGCTCTTTTTGCACTAATTACGTAATAACGTAATCCCTGGTTTTTACTCACGAGCTCAGCGATCATGTGTTTTCCCGCATAAAAAGTATAGGCTTATTTTAGAATACAAAAATTTGGTTTTATCAACGGAGTTGATAATGTAAATTGGCCACCGTACAGAGATTCTAAAAGCTGACGTTTCGAGCGTTAGCCCTTCGTCAGAGCGAATCGAGGAATTATGGGTTACGTGTAGTTTTTATAAAAGAGTAGCAGCTACGCTATTGGTGGTAACATGGAAAGATGAAAAATAGGAATATATTAGTTAAATGAAAAGCGTTCGTTAATACCGTGAGGATTAAGGGTGCTGATTTGGAAGATGAATTTTTGTTCTAGATTCTTGCGGCTTTCCGTCGTACCTAGATGTAGGGAAAGGCCGCAGATAGCCCTGTGTTTTATGGAGTGGTTAGAGAGATTAAAATGACGAGCGACTGACTTAAATGCATCTTTGTCATTCTTCTCAACATCGCGAAGGTGTTCGCGGAATCGGTCACCTAGTCGTCTACCTGTCTCGCCAATGTATAATTTATTGCATAACGTACAGGTTATGCAATAAATGACATTTGCGGAGGTACATGTGAAACGATCGGTGATCTTAACAGATCGCTTAGGTCCTGATATCTTTCTAGTGTTAACGATGAAAAGACAAGTTTGGCATCGTGAGCGCGCGCATTTGAAATTGCCGGGTTCCTCGTTAGTTTTGAGCGCGCTTCCAACTAAAAAGGTGCCTACGTTTTTGTCGCGTTTGAATGAAATAAGTGGAGGTTGCGAAAAGATTCTACCAGTCTCGGGATCATTTTTGAGTAATTTAATTTGCCACTAATAGAAACTTTGATATCTAGGAAAGCCCATGAAGTTTCCGAAATTTCCCAGGTATATTTAAGAGCCGGATGAAAAGAATTGACGGAGGTTATAAAATGATCGAGTTCTTCTGTGCTGGATGAAATAAATATATCTGGGAAATTTCGGAAACTTCATTGGCTTTCCTAGATATCAAAGTTTCTATTAGTGGCAACGCGCTATGTACCAGTGTGCACTACAAACCTACAGATTCTCACAGTTATTTGTTGTATTCATCAGCACATTCATCACATGTCAAGAACGTGGCTATCCTGTCTCTGTGGTCAAAGCGTGCCATCATCGCGCCCAACAATTTGATCGACAGTCATCACTACAAACGTCACAAAAAGATAAGAATGACAGAATTCCATTCACCCTCACTTTCCATCCTCATAATCACGCAGTCAAAAGTATCATTCTTAATAATTTTAAATTACTCAAAAATGATCCCGAGACTGGTAGAATCTTTTCGAATGTACTACTTCCCCACCGACGCAGCACCACAGTTTCTTTAGAAACTACCCCCTTCATTATTTTAGAATAGATCGTTAATTAATGCAGAAGGGTTAGATTGTATATCAACTTGTCAGCCGTTCTTTGTCTCGGGTCTCTGGGCACCCACATGGCCTGACGTCCTAAGTAAAACAAATAATTATTGTGCTATGAAGTGTCTCCATCGAAATGTCCTTCTCTGTGTGCCCTGCTTTCTGCAAGGAAAATGAAAAGTAAAAACGGGTACTTTTCGATATTTCAAGCCTTTGTCCTTTTCTGTAAATATTGCACAGTACAGAAACCATAATGTAGCCGTATAGGTGCCACAAAAATCATCTCAATATAGGTAAATGAGATCGAGGAGAGTCCCAATGTGAAATAAACAGAACGCTTTGTGAATAGTTTTATCTCGAACTCCGTTGTTAATAAAATATTGTTTTTACCACCCGAAATAAAATTCGTATCTTCGCGCCGCTATGTAATATCCTTTATACATGTTTATATAAACAAACGATGTCTAACACTCTGTTGTTTTTCAGAAACTTATTCTTTATCGTCGCCCCGTCGCCTAAAAACAGCAACGCTTGTGATATTTGTTTGAAGTGATGATATTTTAAACAGAAAGATGAGATCGAGTTATCAAATATCTAGAGTTACTGCTTCTATAATTCTCATCAATCAACGTGAGATGAGTGGACAGGGGTTAAGACTAAGATAACGTTAAACTGTTTGTTCCCAGGTATCACTTCATGGAGAGGTGCTGGCAAGAAAATCCTGACTTTCGTCCAAACTTTGAAAATATTCGTAGAGATTTGCTTTCTCTCATCGAAAAAGAGGTAATTATCGAGATCTGCTTTAAAATGCCAATCTGACGCAACACTTTTTTTCGTTTTTTCACATCAGTCTCTATTCATGAACGATAAAGACATTCTAGTAGAGCAGTTTTCAAATGACTTTCGTAAGTAATTACGCGATTGCAAGTGCTACGCTTAGTGATTGGTTCAATAATAATAATAATAATAATAATAATAATAATAATAATAATAATAATAATAATAATAATGATAAATCCAAACGGGAATAGGCTGGTGATCGTAAGTAAATAAGGCAATAAATTGCTAATATATTCCCTCCCTACCTTACTGTACTTAAAATTTGTACGGGGATTTGGCCATGCATCGCTGATCGACCGAGGAGTAGTGACGTGATCCTGATTGCAGAGAATTTGTGAAATTGTCTCCTCGGAAATAGCCGCTATGACGCCACAGTTGTGTATGTGTTGTCTTGGTGTTGATATTGTGGTTAAGGCATCCAGCCGGTAATCTGGAGACCCAGGTTCAATTCCTAGTTGAGCACATTTTCACTTGTTTAGTTAGTTGCGTTGATTTCGGTTCCCAAATTAACCTTCTCTATAATATATATATATATATATATATATATAAGTTAAAAGAGGCCAGTGGGCGGACAACTTCTGATGACTTAAAAAGTAAAAAGATTTAATGCAGTGTAAAACGTTTCGGTCGTATGACCTTCATCAGTTACAGTGAATAATGATAAAAAATTCCTTTTTATATGTTTACAGTGTTAGTTGCTTGTCTCTTAGGTATACCGAATTCCTAAAGGTATTACATAAGAACTTAAAAAGTACAATAGAACGGACATAACAAAAGGTTAAACAATGTACTTAATGATGTTCCCGCATACTTTACTACCTGATTAAAATTCATCAAAGATGTAAAAAATCCCCAAAGGTATTACTTTACGAAGATTATAACTAAAGAGAAAAGCAAACAAAACAGTAAAAGAACCAATAATTCTACATGATTCATAGATGCACGCTTTTTGATAAAGAATTTAATTTTTCAAATATTTCAACCGTTCAAGGGCTTTTGTTGGGGAATTTGTTGTTTGACCGTAAATTGAACAGTTTGGCTCAAAGGCCCCAATTTGGGAATTTGCTATGATTGTTGTGCATTGTCAGTGGATTCAGGTTTAGCTTGAGATCGTGTTTTTATATTGGTTCTTTTACTGTTTTGTTTGCTTTTCTCTTTAGTTATAATCTTCGTAAAGTAATACCTTTGGGGATTTTTTACATCTTTGATGAATTTTAATCAGGTAGAGAAGTATGCAGGAACATCATTAAGTACATTGTTTAACCTTTTGTTATGTCCGTTCTATTGTACTTTTTAAGTTCTTATGTAATACCTTTAGGAATTCGGTATACCTAAGAGACAAGCAACTAACACTGTAAACATATAAAAAGGAATTTTTTATCATTATTCACTGTAACTGATGAAGGTCATACGACCGAAACGTTTTACACTGCATTAAATCTTTTTACTTTTTAAGTATATACCTCCATCCCAGACATCAGCACTGCACTGATGAGGCCCAGAAGGCCGAAACAGTACTGTCTGCAGTTATATATATATATATATATATATATATATATATATCTAGCTGATCTTATGAAAACCGGGTCCTAATCCCACGTATCTTAATTTGTCTTTAAATTAGACTAGAATAGATAGGACGGTTATATTTTGTCAGTAACTAGACTCTAACCTTTCCATTGACAACATCTTTCAATTTAAGAAGTCAGAGTCATTGTCATTTGGCAAGTTGTGACTTGGACCTGGAAATTTAAACAAAAAATGTATATGTGTGAGAAAAAGGCTAATATCATCAGCCATTAAGGCAGTTAAGGCCATTAATATGTCTGCTATATTTCGAACTAATCTTTCAAACATCACTAAGGTGACTTCAGAAGAAGTAATATTTAATATCTCATGGAAGCCTTACCCAACACGTGGAGATTTTCTTCCCTCACCCTCCCATAGAGAGGTCTAGTGAGTTGTTTTGGCTATGGACTAACACCTGAGTTGTTTTGGCTATGGACTAACACCTCACACTTGTTAGACTTGCATGCGACAAGCCATGACGCAGCCCCCCCTAGGAATTTAATGCTCACCGTCAGTGCAACTGCTGCCTGCTCTTTGGATTTTGCAGCCAAGTTTGACCTTGTTTTCAAAACTTCAGCTATATATCTCACATAAATCAGACATCTTGTTTTAGCATTGGATATGTTTAACTGTTTTTCAGACCCTATAGGTCATCATTTACTTTCCTCACCCTCCCATAGAGAAGTCTAGTGAGTTGTTTTGGCTATGGACTAACACCTCACACTTGTTAGACTTGCATGCGACAAGCCATGACGCAGCCCCCCCTAGGAATTTAAAGCTCACCGTCAGTGCAACTGCTGCCTGCTCTTTGGATTTTGCAGCCAAGTTTGACCTTGTTTTCAAAACTTCAGCTATATATCTCACATAAATCAGACATCTTGTTTTAGCATTGGATATGTTTAACTGTTTTTCAGACCCTATAGGTCATCATTTACTTTCCTCACCCTCCCATAGAGAGGTCTAGTGAGTTGTTTTGGCTAGGGACTAACACCTCACACTTGTTAGACTTGCATGCCACAAGCCATGACGCAGCCCCCCCTAGGAATTTAAAGCTCACCGTCAGTGCAACTGCTGCCAAAGGCAGCAGTTGCACTTTGGATTTTGCAGCCAAGTTTGACCTTGTTTTCAAAACTTCAGCTATATATCTCACATAAATCAGACATCTTGTTTTAGCATTGGATATATTTTTAACTGAAATCAATTTTCTCACATAAATTCAAGAAATTATTAAACAATGCTCATATTTCTGTTGCCTATGCTGCCAAATTTTACTTCCAAACACTGACGTTATTTGTCAAACCAAAGTGCTGGCATTTCCTCAAATCAATTATCTCACATAAATCAGACATCTTGTTTTAGCATTGGATATATTTTAGACTGAAATCAATTTTCTCACATAAATTCAAGAAATTATTAAACAATGCTCATATTTCTGTTGCCTATGCTGCCAAATTTTACTTCCAAACAGTGACGTTATTTGTCAAACCAAAGTGCTGGCATTTCCTCAAATCAATTATCTCACATAAATCAGACATCTTGTTTTAGCATTGGATATGTTTAACTGTTTTTCAGACCCTATAGGTCATCATTTACTTTCCTCACCCTCCCATAGAGAGGTCTAGTGAGTTGTTTTGGCTATGGACTAACACCTCACAATTGTTAGACTTGCACGCGACAAGCCATGACGCAGCCCCCCTAGGAAGTTAAAGCTCACCGTCAGTGCAACTGCTGCCAAAGGCAGCAGTTGCACTTTGGATTTTGCAGCCAAGTTTGACCTTGTTTTCAAAACTTCAGCTATATATCTCACATAAATCAGACATCTTGTTTTAGCATTGGATATATTTTTAACTGAAATCAATTTTCTCACATAAATTCAAGAAATTATTAAACAATGCTCATATTTCTGTTGCCTATGCTGCCAAATTTTACTTCCAAACACTGACGTTATTTGTCAAACCAAAGTGCTGGCATTTCCTCAAATCAATTATCTCACATAAATCAGACATCTTGTTTTAGCATTGGATATATTTTTAACTGAAATCAATTTTCTCACATAAATTCAAGAAATTATTAAACAATGCTCATATTTCTGTTGCCTATGCTGCCAAATTTTACTTCCAAACAGTGACGTTATTTGTCAAACCAAAGTGCTGGCATTTCCTCAAATCAATTATCTCACATAAATCAGACATCTTGTTTTAGCATTGGATATGTTTAACTGTTTTTCAGACCCTATAGGTCATCATTTACTTTCCTCACCCTCCCATAGAGAGGTCTAGTGAGTTGTTTTGGCTATGGACTAACACCTCACAATTGTTAGACTTGCACGCGACAAGCCATGACGCAGCCCCCCCTAGGAATTTAAAGCTCACCGTCAGTGCAACTGCTGCCAAAGGCAGCAGTTGCACTTTGGATTTTGCAGCCAAGTTTGACCTTGTTTTCAAAACTTCAGCTATATATCTCACATAAATCAGACATCTTGTTTTAGCATTGGATATATTTTTAACTGAAATCAATTTTCTCACATAAATTCAAGAAATTATTAAACAATGCTCATATTTCTGTTGCCTATGCTGCCAAATTTTACTTCCAAACACTGACGTTATTTGTCAAACCAAAGTGCTGGCATTTCCTCAAATCAATTATCTCACATAAATCAGACATCTTGTTTTAGCATTGGATATGTTTAACTGTTTTTCAGACCCTATAGGTCATCATTTACTTTCCTCACCCTCCCATAGAGAGGTCTAGTGAGTTGTTTTGGCTATGGACTAACACCTCACACTTGTTAGACTTGCATGCGACAAGCCATGACGCAGCCCCCCCTAGGAATTTAAAGCTCACCGTCAGTGGAACTGCTGCCAAAGGCAGCAGTTGCACTTTGGATTTTGCAGCCAAGTTTGACCTTGTTTTCAAAACTTCAGCTATATATCTCACATAAATCAGACATCTTGTTTTAGCATTGGATATATTTTTAACTGAAATCAATTTTCTCACATAAATTCAAGAAATTATTAAACAATGCTCATATTTCTGTTGCCTATGCTGCCAAATTTTACTTCCAAACACTGACGTTATTTGTCAAACCAAAGTGCTGGCATTTCCTCAAATCATTATCTCACATAAATCAGACATCTTGTTTTAGCATTGGATATATTTTTAACTGAAATCAATTTTCTCACATAAATTCAAGAAATTATTAAACAATGGTCATATTTCTGTTGCCTATGCTGCCAAATTTTACTTCCAAACACTGACGTTATTTGTCAAACCAAAGTGCTGGCATTTCCTCAAATCATCTAGCTGATCTTATGAAAACCGGGTCCTAATCCCACGTATCTTAATTTGTCTTTAAATTAGACTATAATAGATGGGACGGTTATATTTTGTCAGTAACTAGACTCTAACCTTTCCATTGACAACATCTTTCAATTTAAGAAGTCAGAGTCATTGTCATTTGGCAAGTTGTGACTTGGACCTGGAAATTTAAACAAAAAATGTATATGTGTGAGAAAAAGGCTAATATCATCAGCCATTAAGGCAGTTAAGGCCATTAATATGTCTGCTATATTTCGAACTAATCTTTCAAACATCACTAAGGTGACTTCAGAAGAAGTAATATTTAATATCTCATGGAAGCCTTACCCAACACGTGGAGATTTTCTTCCCTCACCCTCCCATAGAGAGGTCTAGTGAGTTGTTTTGGCTATGGACTAACACCTGAGTTGTTTTGGCTATGGACTAACACCTCACACTTGTTAGACTTGCATGCGACAAGCCATGACGCAGCCCCCCCTAGGAATTTAATGCTCACCGTCAGTGCAACTGCTGCCTGCTCTTTGGATTTTGCAGCCAAGTTTGACCTTGTTTTCAAAACTTCAGCTATATATCTCACATAAATCAGACATCTTGTTTTAGCATTGGATATGTTTAACTGTTTTTCAGACCCTATAGGTCATCATTTACTTTCCTCACCCTCCCATAGAGAGGTCTAGTGAGTTGTTTTGGCTATGGACTAACACCTCACACTTGTTAGACTTGCATGCGACAAGCCATGACGCAGCCCCCCCTAGGAATTTAAAGCTCACCGTCAGTGCAACTGCTGCCAAAGGCAGCAGTTGCACTTTGGATTTTGCAGCCAAGTTTGACCTTGTTTTCAAAACTTCAGCTATATATCTCACATAAATCAGACATCTTGTTTTAGCATTGGATATATTTTTAACTGAAATCAATTTTCTCACATAAATTCAAGAAATTATTAAACAATGCTCATATTTCTGTTGCCTATGCTGCCAAATTTTACTTCCAAACACTGACGTTATTTGTCAAACCAAAGTGCTGGCATTTCCTCAAATCATCTAGCTGATCTTATGAAAACCGGGTCCTAATCCCACGTATCTTAATTTGTCTTTAAATTAGACTAGAATAGATGGGACGGTTATATTTTGTCAGTAACTAGACTCTAACCTTTCCATTGACAACATCTTTCAATTTAAGAAGTCAGAGTCATTGTCATTTGGCAAGTTGTGACTTGGACCTGGAAATTTAAACAAAAAATGTATATGTGTGAGAAAAAGGCTAATATCATCAGCCATTAAGGCAGTTAAGGCCATTAATATGTCTGCTATATTTCGAACTAATCTTTCAAACATCACTAAGGTGACTTCAGAAGAAGTAATATTTAATATCTCATGGAAGCCTTACCCAACACGTGGAGATTTTCTTCCCTCACCCTCCCATAGAGAGGTCTAGTGAGTTGTTTTGGCTATGGACTAACACCTGAGTTGTTTTGGCTATGGACTAACACCTCACACTTGTTAGACTTGCATGCGACAAGCCATGACGCAGCCCCCCCTAGGAATTTAATGCTCACCGTCAGTGCAACTGCTGCCTGCTCTTTGGATTTTGCAGCCAAGTTTGACCTTGTTTTCAAAACTTCAGCTATATATCTCACATAAATCAGACATCTTGTTTTAGCATTGGATATGTTTAACTGTTTTTCAGACCCTATAGGTCATCATTTACTTTCCTCACCCTCCCATAGAGAGGTCTAGTGAGTTGTTTTGGCTATGGACTAACACCTCACACTTGTTAGACTTGCATGCGACAAGCCATGACGCAGCCCCCCCTAGGAATTTAAAGCTCACCGTCAGTGCAACTGCTGCCAAAGGCAGCAGTTGCACTTTGGATTTTGCAGCCAAGTTTGACCTTGTTTTCAAAACTTCAGCTATATATCTCACATAAATCAGACATCTTGTTTTAGCATTGGATATATTTTTAACTGAAATCAATTTTCTCACATAAATTCAAGAAATTATTAAACAATGCTCATATTTCTGTTGCCTATGCTGCCAAATTTTACTTCCAAACACTGACGTTATTTGTCAAACCAAAGTGCTGGCATTTCCTCAAATCATCTAGCTGATCTTATGAAAACCGGGTCCTAATCCCACGTATCTTAATTTGTCTTTAAATTAGACTAGAATAGATGGGACGGTTATATTTTGTCAGTAACTAGACTCTAACCTTTCCATTGACAACATCTTTCAATTTAAGAAGTCAGAGTCATTGTCATTTGGCAAGTTGTGACTTGGACCTGGAAATTTAAACAAAAAATGTATATGTGTGAGAAAAAGGCTAATATCATCAGCCATTAAGGCAGTTAAGGCCATTAATATGTCTGCTATATTTCGAACTAATCTTTCAAACATCACTAAGGTGACTTCAGAAGAAGTAATATTTAATATCTCATGGAAGCCTTACCCAACACGTGGAGATTTTCTTCCCTCACCCTCCCATAGAGAGGTCTAGTGAGTTGTTTTGGCTATGGACTAACACCTGAGTTGTTTTGGCTATGGACTAACACCTCACACTTGTTAGACTTGCATGCGACAAGCCATGACGCAGCCCCCCCTAGGAATTTAATGCTCACCGTCAGTGCAACTGCTGCCTGCTCTTTGGATTTTGCAGCCAAGTTTGACCTTGTTTTCAAAATTTCAGCTATATATCTCACATAAATCAGACATCTTGTTTTAGCATTGGATATGTTTAACTGTTTTTCAGACCGTATAGGTCATCATTTACTTTCCTCACCCTCCCATAGAGAGGTCTAGTGAGTTGTTTTGGCTATGGACTAACACCTCACACTTGTTAGACTTGCATTCGACAAGCCATGACGCAGCCCCCCCTAGGAATTTAAAGCTCACCGTCAGTGCAACTGCTGCCAAAGGCAGCAGTTGCACTTTGGATTTTGCAGCCAAGTTTGACCTTGTTTTCAAAACTTCAGCTATATATCTCAAATAAATCAGACATCTTGTTTTAGCATTGGATATATTTTTAACTGAAATCAATTTTCTCACATAAATTCAAGAAATTATTAAACAATGCTCATATTTCTGTTGCCTATGCTGCCAAATTTTACTTCCAAACACTGACGTTATTTGTCAAACCAAAGTGCTGGCATTTCCTCAAATCATCTAGCTGATCTTATGAAAACCGGGTCCTAATCCCACGTATCTTAATTTGTCTTTAAATTAGACTAGAATAGATGGGACGGTTATATTTTGTCAGTAACTAGACTCTAACCTTTCCATTGACAACATCTTTCAATTTAAGAAGTCAGAGTCATTGTCATTTGGCAAGTTGTGACTTGGACCTGGAAATTTAAACAAAAAATGTATATGTGTGAGAAAAAGGCTAATATCATCAGCCATTAAGGCAGTTAAGGCCATTAATATGTCTGCTATATTTCGAACTAATCTTTCAAACATCACTAAGGTGACTTCAGAAGAAGTAATATTTAATATCTCATGGAAGCCTTACCCAACACGTGGAGATTTTCTTCCCTCACCCTCCCATAGAGAGGTCTAGTGAGTTGTTTTGGCTATGGACTAACACCTGAGTTGTTTTGGCTATGGACTAACACCTCACACTTGTTAGACTTGCATGCGACAAGCCATGACGCAGCCCCCCCTAGGAATTTAATGCTCACCGTCAGTGCAACTGCTGCCTGCTCTTTGGATTTTGCAGCCAAGTTTGACCTTGTTTTCAAAACTTCAGCTATATATCTCACATAAATCAGACATCTTGTTTTAGCATTGGATATGTTTAACTGTTTTTCAGACCCTATAGGTCATCATTTACTTTCCTCACCCTCCCATAGAGAGGTCTAGTGAGTTGTTTTGGCTATGGACTAACACCTCACACTTGTTAGACTTGCATGCGACAAGCCATGACGCAGCCCCCCCTAGGAATTTAAAGCTCACCGTCAGTGCAACTGCTGCCAAAGGCAGCAGTTGCACTTTGGATTTTGCAGCCAAGTTTGACCTTGTTTTCAAAACTTCAGCTATATATCTCACATAAATCAGACATCTTGTTTTAGCATTGGATATATTTTTAACTGAAATCAATTTTCTCACATAAATTCAAGAAATTATTAAACAATGCTCATATTTCTGTTGCCTATGCTGCCAAATTTTACTTCCAAACACTGACGTTATTTGTCAAACCAAAGTGCTGGCATTTCCTCAAATCAATTATCTCACATAAATCAGACATCTTGTTTTAGCATTGGATATGTTTAACTGTTTTTCAGACCCTATAGGTCATCATTTACTTTCCTCACCCTCCCATAGAGAGGTCTAGTGAGTTGTTTTGGCTATGGACTAACACCTCACACTTGTTAGACTTGCATGCGACAAGCCATGACGCAGCCCCCCCTAGGAATTTAAAGCTCACCGTCAGTGGAACTGCTGCCAAAGGCAGCAGTTGCACTTTGGATTTTGCAGCCAAGTTTGACCTTGTTTTCAAAACTTCAGCTATATATCTCACATAAATCAGACATCTTGTTTTAGCATTGGATATGTTTAACTGTTTTTCAGACCCTATAGGTCATCATTTACTTTCCTCACCCTCCCATAGAGAGGTCTAGTGAGTTGTTTTGGCTATGGACTAACACCTCACACTTGTTAGACTTGCATGCGACAAGCCATGACGCAGCCCCCCCTAGGAATTTAAAGCTCACCGTCAGTGCAACTGCTGCCAAAGGCAGCAGTTGCACTTTGGATTTTGCAGCCAAGTTTGACCTTGTTTTCAAAACTTCAGCTATATATCTCACATAAATCAGACATCTTGTTTTAGCATTGGATATATTTTTAACTGAAATCAATTTTCTCACATAAATTCAAGAAATTATTAAACAATGCTCATATTTCTGTTGCCTATGCTGCCAAATTTTACTTCCAAACACTGACGTTATTTGTCAAACCAAAGTGCTGGCATTTCCTCAAATCATCTAGCTGATCTTATGAAAACCGGGTCCTAATCCCACGTATCTTAATTTGTCTTTAAATTAGACTAGAATAGATGGGACGGTTATATTTTGTCAGTAACTAGACTCTAACCTTTCCATTGACAACATCTTTCAATTTAAGAAGTCAGAGTCATTGTCATTTGGCAAGTTGTGACTTGGACCTGGAAATTTAAACAAAAAATGTATATGTGTGAGAAAAAGGCTAATATCATCAGCCATTAAGGCAGTTAAGGCCATTAATATGTCTGCTATATTTCGAACTAATCTTTCAAACATCACTAAGGTGACTTCAGAAGAAGTAATATTTAATATCTCATGGAAGCCTTACCCAACACGTGGAGATTTTCTTCCCTCACCCTCCCATAGAGAGGTCTAGTGAGTTGTTTTGGCTATGGACTAACACCTGAGTTGTTTTGGCTATGGACTAACACCTCACACTTGTTAGACTTGCATGCGACAAGCCATGACGCAGCCCCCCCTAGGAATTTAATGCTCACCGTCAGTGCAACTGCTGCCTGCTCTTTGGATTTTGCAGCCAAGTTTGACCTTGTTTTCAAAACTTCAGCTATATATCTCACATAAATCAGACATCTTGTTTTAGCATTGGATATGTTTAACTGTTTTTCAGACCCTATAGGTCATCATTTACTTTCCTCACCCTCCCATAGAGAGGTCTAGTGAGTTGTTTTGGCTATGGACTAACACCTCACACTTGTTAGACTTGCATGCGACAAGCCATGACGCAGCCCCCCCTAGGAATTTAAAGCTCACCGTCAGTGCAACTGCTGCCAAAGGCAGCAGTTGCACTTTGGATTTTGCAGCCAAGTTTGACCTTGTTTTCAAAACTTCAGCTATATATCTCACATAAATCAGACATCTTGTTTTAGCATTGGATATATTTTTAACTGAAATCAATTTTCTCACATAAATTCAAGAAATTATTAAACAATGCTCATATTTCTGTTGCCTATGCTGCCAAATTTTACTTCCAAACACTGACGTTATTTGTCAAACCAAAGTGCTGGCATTTCCTCAAATCATCTAGCTGATCTTATGAAAACCGGGTCCTAATCCCACGTATCTTAATTTGTCTTTAAATTAGACTAGAATAGATGGGACGGTTATATTTTGTCAGTAACTAGACTCTAACCTTTCCATTGACAACATCTTTCAATTTAAGAAGTCAGAGTCATTGTCATTTGGCAAGTTGTGACTTGGACCTGGAAATTTAAACAAAAAATGTATATGTGTGAGAAAAAGGCTAATATCATCAGCCATTAAGGCAGTTAAGGCCATTAATATGTCTGCTATATTTCGAACTAATCTTTCAAACATCACTAAGGTGACTTCAGAAGAAGTAATATTTAATATCTCATGGAAGCCTTACCCAACACGTGGAGATTTTCTTCCCTCACCCTCCCATAGAGAGGTCTAGTGAGTTGTTTTGGCTATGGACTAACACCTGAGTTGTTTTGGCTATGGACTAACACCTCACACTTGTTAGACTTGCATGCGACAAGCCATGACGCAGCCCCCCCTAGGAATTTAATGCTCACCGTCAGTGCAACTGCTGCCTGCTCTTTGGATTTTGCAGCCAAGTTTGACCTTGTTTTCAAAACTTCAGCTATATATCTCACATAAATCAGACATCTTGTTTTAGCATTGGATATGTTTAACTGTTTTTCAGACCCTATAGGTCATCATTTACTTTCCTCACCCTCCCATAGAGAGGTCTAGTGAGTTGTTTTGGCTATGGACTAACACCTCACACTTGTTAGACTTGCATGCGACAAGCCATGACGCAGCCCCCCCTAGGAATTTAAAGCTCACCGTCAGTGCAACTGCTGCCAAAGGCAGCAGTTGCACTTTGGATTTTGCAGCCAAGTTTGACCTTGTTTTCAAAACTTCAGCTATATATCTCACATAAATCAGACATCTTGTTTTAGCATTGGATATATTTTTAACTGAAATCAATTTTCTCACATAAATTCAAGAAATTATTAAACAATGCTCATATTTCTGTTGCCTATGCTGCCAAATTTACTTCCAAACACTGACGTTATTTGTCAAACCAAAGTGCTGGCATTTCCTCAAATCATCTAGCTGATCTTATGAAAACCGGGTCCTAATCCCACGTATCTTAATTTGTCTTTAAATTAGACTAGAATAGATGGGACGGTTATATTTTGTCAGTAACTAGACTCTAACCTTTCCATTGACAACATCTTTCAATTTAAGAAGTCAGAGTCATTGTCATTTGGCAAGTTGTGACTTGGACCTGGAAATTTAAACAAAAAATGTATATGTGTGAGAAAAAGGCTAATATCATCAGCCATTAAGGCAGTTAAGGCCATTAATATGTCTGCTATATTTCGAACTAATCTTTCAAACATCACTAAGGTGACTTCAGAAGAAGTAATATTTAATATCTCATGGAAGCCTTACCCAACACGTGGAGATTTTCTTCCCTCACCCTCCCATAGAGAGGTCTAGTGAGTTGTTTTGGCTATGGACTAACACCTGAGTTGTTTTGGCTATGGACTAACACCTCACACTTGTTAGACTTGCATGCGACAAGCCATGACGCAGCCCCCCCTAGGAATTTAATGCTCACCGTCAGTGCAACTGCTGCCTGCTCTTTGGATTTTGCAGCCAAGTTTGACCTTGTTTTCAAAACTTCAGCTATATATCTCACATAAATCAGACATCTTGTTTTAGCATTGGATATGTTTAACTGTTTTTCAGACCCTATAGGTCATCATTTACTTTCCTCACCCTCCCATAGAGAGGTCTAGTGAGTTGTTTTGGCTATGGACTAACACCTCACACTTGTTAGACTTGCATGCGACAAGCCATGACGCAGCCCCCCCTAGGAATTTAAAGCTCACCGTCAGTGCAACTGCTGCCAAAGGCAGCAGTTGCACTTTGGATTTTGCAGCCAAGTTTGACCTTGTTTTCAAAACTTCAGCTATATATCTCACATAAATCAGACATCTTGTTTTAGCATTGGATATATTTTTAACTGAAATCAATTTTCTCACATAAATTCAAGAAATTATTAAACAATGCTCATATTTCTGTTGCCTATGCTGCCAAATTTTACTTCCAAACACTGACGTTATTTGTCAAACCAAAGTGCTGGCATTTCCTCAAATCATCTAGCTGATCTTATGAAAACCGGGTCCTAATCCCACGTATCTTAATTTGTCTTTAAATTAGACTAGAATAGATGGGACGGTTATATTTTGTCAGTAACTAGACTCTAACCTTTCCATTGACAACATCTTTCAATTTAAGAAGTCAGAGTCATTGTCATTTGGCAAGTTGTGACTTGGACCTGGAAATTTAAACAAAAAATGTATATGTGTGAGAAAAAGGCTAATATCATCAGCCATTAAGGCAGTTAAGGCCATTAATATGTCTGCTATATTTCGAACTAATCTTTCAAACATCACTAAGGTGACTTCAGAAGAAGTAATATTTAATATCTCATGGAAGCCTTACCCAACACGTGGAGATTTTCTTCCCTCACCCTCCCATAGAGAGGTCTAGTGAGTTGTTTTGGCTATGGACTAACACCTGAGTTGTTTTGGCTATGGACTAACACCTCACACTTGTTAGACTTGCATGCGACAAGCCATGACGCAGCCCCCCCTAGGAATTTAATGCTCACCGTCAGTGCAACTGCTGCCTGCTCTTTGGATTTTGCAGCCAAGTTTGACCTTGTTTTCAAAACTTCAGCTATATATCTCAAATAAATCAGACATCTTGTTTTAGCATTGGATATATTTTTAACTGAAATCAATTTTCTCACATAAATTCAAGAAATTATTAAACAATGCTCATATTTCTGTTGCCTATGCTGCCAAATTTTACTTCCAAACACTGACGTTATTTGTCAAACCAAAGTGCTGGCATTTCCTCAAATCATCTAGCTGATCTTATGAAAACCGGGTCCTAATCCCACGTATCTTAATTTGTCTTTAAATTAGACTAGAATAGATGGGACGGTTATATTTTGTCAGTAACTAGACTCTAACCTTTCCATTGACAACATCTTTCAATTTAAGAAGTCAGAGTCATTGTCATTTGGCAAGTTGTGACTTGGACCTGGAAATTTAAACAAAAAATGTATATGTGTGAGAAAAAGGCTAATATCATCAGCCATTAAGGCAGTTAAGGCCATTAATATGTCTGCTATATTTCGAACTAATCTTTCAAACATCACTAAGGTGACTTCAGAAGAAGTAATATTTAATATCTCATGGAAGCCTTACCCAACACGTGGAGACTTTCTTCCCTCACCCTCCCATAGAGAGGTCTAGTGAGTTGTTTTGGCTATGGACTAACACCTGAGTTGTTTTGGCTATGGACTAACACCTCACACTTGTTAGACTTGCATGCGACAAGCCATGACGCAGCCCCCCCTAGGAATTTAATGCTCACCGTCAGTGCAACTGCTGCCTGCTCTTTGGATTTTGCAGCCAAGTTTGACCTTGTTTTCAAAACTTCAGCTATATATCTCACATAAATCAGACATCTTGTTTTAGCATTGGATATGTTTAACTGTTTTTCAGACCCTATAGGTCATCATTTACTTTCCTCACCCTCCCATAGAGAGGTCTAGTGAGTTGTTTTGGCTATGGACTAACACCTCACACTTGTTAGACTTGCATGCGACAAGCCATGACGCAGCCCCCCCTAGGAATTTAAAGCTCACCGTCAGTGCAACTGCTGCCAAAGGCAGCAGTTGCACTTTGGATTTTGCAGCCAAGTTTGACCTTGTTTTCAAAACTTCAGCTATATATCTCAAATAAATCAGACATCTTGTTTTAGCATTGGATATATTTTTAACTGAAATCAATTTTCTCACATAAATTCAAGAAATTATTAAACAATGCTCATATTTCTGTTGCCTATGCTGCCAAATTTTACTTCCAAACACTGACGTTATTTGTCAAACCAAAGTGCTGGCATTTCCTCAAATCATCTAGCTGATCTTATGAAAACCGGGTCCTAATCCCACGTATCTTAATTTGTCTTTAAATTAGACTAGAATAGATGGGACGGTTATATTTTGTCAGTAACTAGACTCTAACCTTTCCATTGACAACATCTTTCAATTTAAGAAGTCAGAGTCATTGTCATTTGGCAAGTTGTGACTTGGACCTGGAAATTTAAACAAAAAATGTATATGTGTGAGAAAAAGGCTAATATCATCAGCCATTAAGGCAGTTAAGGCCATTAATATGTCTGCTATATTTCGAACTAATCTTTCAAACATCACTAAGGTGACTTCAGAAGAAGTAATATTTAATATCTCATGGAAGCCTTACCCAACACGTGGAGATTTTCTTCCCTCACCCTCCCATAGAGAGGTCTAGTGAGTTGTTTTGGCTATGGACTAACACCTGAGTTGTTTTGGCTATGGACTAACACCTCACACTTGTTAGACTTGCATGCGACAAGCCATGACGCAGCCCCCCCTAGGAATTTAATGCTCACCGTCAGTGCAGCTGCTGCCTGCTCTTTGGATTTTGCAGACAAGTTTGACCTTGTTTTCAAAACTTCAGCTATATATCTCACATAAATCAGACATCTTGTTTTAGCATTGGATATGTTTAACTGTTTTTCAGACCCTATAGGTCATCATTTACTTTCCTCACCCTCCCATAGAGAGGTCTAGTGAGTTGTTTTGGCTATGGACTAACACCTCACACTTGTTAGACTTGCATTCGACAAGCCATGACGCAGCCCCCCCTAGGAATTTAAAGCTCACCGTCAGTGCAACTGCTGCCAAAGGCAGCAGTTGCACTTTGGATTTTGCAGCCAAGTTTGACCTTGTTTTCAAAACTTCAGCTATATATCTCAAATAAATCAGACATCTTGTTTTAGCATTGGATATATTTTTAACTGAAATCAATTTTCTCACATAAATTCAAGAAATTATTAAACAATGCTCATATTTCTGTTGCCTATGCTGCCAAATTTTACTTCCAAACACTGACGTTATTTGTCAAACCAAAGTGCTGGCATTTCCTCAAATCATCTAGCTGATCTTATGAAATACGGGTCCTAATCCCACGTATCTTAATTTGTCTTTAAATTAGACTAGAATAGATGGGACGGTTATATTTTGTCAGTAACTAGACTCTAACCTTTCCATTGACAACATCTTTCAATTTAAGAAGTCAGAGTCATTGTCATTTGGCAAGTTGTGACTTGGACCTGGAAATTTAAACAAAAAATGTATATGTGTGAGAAAAAGGCTAATATCATCAGCCATTAAGGCAGTTAAGGCCATTAATATGTCTGCTATATTTCGAACTAATCTTTCAAACATCACTAAGGTGACTTCAGAAGAAGTAATATTTAATATCTCATGGAAGCCTTACCCAACACGTGGAGACTTTCTTCCCTCACCCTCCCATAGAGAGGTCTAGTGAGTTGTTTTGGCTATGGACTAACACCTGAGTTGTTTTGGCTATGGACTAACACCTCACACTTGTTAGACTTGCATGCGACAAGCCATGACGCAGCCCCCCCTAGGAATTTAATGCTCACCGTCAGTGCAACTGCTGCCTGCTCTTTGGATTTTGCAGCCAAGTTTGACCTTGCTTTCAAAACTTCAGCTATATATCTCACATAAATCAGACATCTTGTTTTAGCATTGGATATGTTTAACTGTTTTTCAGACCCTATAGGTCATCATTTACTTTCCTCACCCTCCCATAGAGAGGTCTAGTGAGTTGTTTTGGCTATGGACTAACACCTCACACTTGTTAGACTTGCATGCGACAAGCCATGACGCAGCCCCCCCTAGGAATTTAAAGCTCACCGTCAGTGCAACTGCTGCCAAAGGCAGCAGTTGCACTTTGGATTTTGCAGCCAAGTTTGACCTTGTTTTCAAAACTTCAGCTATATATATCACATAAATCAGACATCTTGTTTTAGCATTGGATATATTTTTAACTGAAATCAATTTTCTCACATAAATTCAAGAAATTATTAAACAATGCTCATATTTCTGTTGCCTATGCTGCCAAATTTTACTTCCAAACACTGACGTTATTTGTCAAACCAAAGTGCTGGCATTTCCTCAAATCAATTATCTCACATAAATCAGACATCTTGTTTTAGCATTGGATATGTTTAACTGTTTTTCAGACCCTATAGGTCATCATTTACTTTCCTCACCCTCCCATAGAGAGGTCTAGTGAGTTGTTTTGGCTATGGACTAACACCTCACACTTGTTAGACTTGCATGCGACAAGCCATGACGCAGCCCCCCCTAGGAATTTAAAGCTCACCGTCAGTGGAACTGCTGCCAAAGGCAGCAGTTGCACTTTGGATTTTGCAGCCAAGTTTGACCTTGTTTTCAAAACTTCAGCTATATATCTCACATAAATCAGACATCTTGTTTTAGCATTGGATATGTTTAACTGTTTTTCAGACCCTATAGGTCATCATTTACTTTCCTCACCCTCCCATAGAGAGGTCTAGTGAGTTGTTTTGGCTATGGACTAACACCTCACACTTGTTAGACTTGCATGCGACAAGCCATGACGCAGCCCCCCCTAGGAATTTAAAGCTCACCGTCAGTGCAACTGCTGCCAAAGGCAGCAGTTGCACTTTGGATTTTGCAGCCAAGTTTGACCTTGTTTTCAAAACTTCAGCTATATATCTCACATAAATCAGACATCTTGTTTTAGCATTGGATATATTTTTAACTGAAATCAATTTTCTCACATAAATTCAAGAAATTATTAAACAATGCTCATATTTCTGTTGCCTATGCTGCCAAATTTTACTTCCAAACACTGACGTTATTTGTCAAACCAAAGTGCTGGCATTTCCTCAAATCAATTATCTCACATAAATCAGACATCTTGTTTTAGCATTGGATATATTTTTAACTAAAATCAATTTTCTCACATAAATTCAAGAAATTATTAAACAATGCTCATATTTCTGTTGCCTATGCTGCCAAATTTTACTTCCAAACACTGACGTTATTTGTCAAACCAAAGTGCTGGCATTTCCTCAAATCAATTATCTCACATAAATCAGACATCTTGTTTTAGCATTGGATATGTTTAACTGTTTTTCAGACCCTATAGGTCATCATTTACTTTCCTCACCCTCCCATAGAGAGGTCTAGTGAGTTGTTTTGGCTATGGACTAACACCTCACACTTGTTAGACTTGCATGCGACAAGCCATGACGCAGCCCCCCCTAGGAATTTAAAGCTCACCGTCAGTGGAACTGCTGCCAAAGGCAGCAGTTGCACTTTGGATTTTGCAGCCAAGTTTGACCTTGTTTTCAAAACTTCAGCTATATATCTCACATAAATCAGACATCTTGTTTTAGCATTGGATATGTTTAACTGTTTTTCAGACCCTATAGGTCATCATTTACTTTCCTCACCCTCCCATAGAGAGGTCTAGTGAGTTGTTTTGGCTATGGACTAACACCTCACACTTGTTAGACTTGCATGCGACAAGCCATGACGCAGCCCCCCCTAGGAATTTAAAGCTCACCGTCAGTGCAACTGCTGCCAAAGGCAGCAGTTGCACTTTGGATTTTGCAGCCAAGTTTGACCTTGTTTTCAAAACTTCAGCTATATATCTCACATAAATCAGACATCTTGTTTTAGCATTGGATATATTTTTAACTGAAATCAATTTTCTCACATAAATTCAAGAAATTATTAAACAATGCTCATATTTCTGTTGCCTATGCTGCCAAATTTTACTTCCAAACACTGACGTTATTTGTCAAACCAAAGTGCTGGCATTTCCTCAAATCATCTAGCTGATCTTATGAAAACCGGGTCCTAATCCCACGTATCTTAATTTGTCTTTAAATTAGACTAGAATAGATGGGACGGTTATATTTTGTCAGTAACTAGACTCTAACCTTTCCATTGACAACATCTTTCAATTTAAGAAGTCAGAGTCATTGTCATTTGGCAAGTTGTGACTTGGACCTGGAAATTTAAACAAAAAATGTATATGTGTGAGAAAAAGGCTAATATCATCAGCCATTAAGGCAGTTAAGGCCATTAATATGTCTGCTATATTTCGAACTAATCTTTCAAACATCACTAAGGTGACTTCAGAAGAAGTAATATTTAATATCTCATGGAAGCCTTACCCAACACGTGGAGATTTTCTTCCCTCACCCTCCCATAGAGAGGTCAAGTGAGTTGTTTTGGCTATGGACTAACACCTGAGTTGTTTTGGCTATGGACTAACACCTCACACTTGTTAGACTTGCATGCGACAAGCCATGACGCAGCCCCCCCTAGGAATTTAATGCTCACCGTCAGTGCAACTGCTGCCTGCTCTTTGGATTTTGCAGCCAAGTTTGACCTTGTTTTCAAAACTTCAGCTATATATCTCACATAAATCAGACATCTTGTTTTAGCATTGGATATGTTTAACTGTTTTTCAGACCCTATAGGTCATCATTTACTTTCCTCACCCTCCCATAGAGAGGTCTAGTGAGTTGTTTTGGCTATGGACTAACACCTCACACTTGTTAGACTTGCATGCGACAAGCCATGACGCAGCCCCCCTAGGAATTTAAAGCTCACCGTCAGTGCAACTGCTGCCAAAGGCAGCAGTTGCACTTTGGATTTTGCAGCCAAGTTTGACCTTGTTTTCAAAACTTCAGCTATATATCTCACATAAATCAGACATCTTGTTTTAGCATTGGATATATTTTTAACTGAAATCAATTTTCTCACATAAATTCAAGAAATTATTAAACAATGCTCATATTTCTGTTGCCTATGCTGCCAAATTTTACTTCCAAACACTGACGTTATTTGTCAAACCAAAGTGCTGGCATTTCCTCAAATCATCTAGCTGATCTTATGAAAACCGGGTCCTAATCCCACGTATCTTAATTTGTCTTTAAATTAGACTAGAATAGATGGGACGGTTATATTTTGTCAGTAACTAGACTCTAACCTTTCCATTGACAACATCTTTCAATTTAAGAAGTCAGAGTCATTGTCATTTGGCAAGTTGTGACTTGGACCTGGAAATTTAAACAAAAAATGTATATGTGTGAGAAAAAGGCTAATATCATCAGCCATTAAGGCAGTTAAGGCCATTAATATGTCTGCTATATTTCGAACTAATCTTTCAAACATCACTAAGGTGACTTCAGAAGAAGTAATATTTAATATCTCATGGAAGCCTTACCCAACACGTGGAGATTTTCTTCCCTCACCCTCCCATAGAGAGGTCTAGTGAGTTGTTTTGGCTATGGACTAACACCTGAGTTGTTTTGGCTATGGACTAACACCTCACACTTGTTAGACTTGCATGCGACAAGCCATGACGCAGCCCCCCCTAGGAATTTAATGCTCACCGTCAGTGCAACTGCTGCCTGCTCTTTGGATTTTGCAGCCAAGTTTGACCTTGTTTTCAAAACTTCAGCTATATATCTCACATAAATCAGACATCTTGTTTTAGCATTGGATATGTTTAACTGTTTTTCAGACCCTATAGGTCATCATTTACTTTCCTCACCCTCCCATAGAGAGGTCTAGTGAGTTGTTTTGGCTATGGACTAACACCTCACACTTGTTAGACTTGCATGCGACAAGCCATGACGCAGCCCCCCCTAGGAATTTAAAGCTCACCGTCAGTGCAACTGCTGCCAAAGGCAGCAGTTGCACTTTGGATTTTGCAGCCAAGTTTGACCTTGTTTTCAAAACTTCAGCTATATATCTCACATAAATCAGACATCTTGTTTTAGCATTGGATATATTTTTAACTGAAATCAATTTTCTCACATAAATTCAAGAAATTATTAAACAATGCTCATATTTCTGTTGCCTATGCTGCCAAATTTTACTTCCAAACACTGACGTTATTTGTCAAACCAAAGTGCTGGCATTTCCTCAAATCATCTAGCTGATCTTATGAAAACCGGGTCCTAATCCCACGTATCTTAATTTGTCTTTAAATTAGACTAGAATAGATGGGACGGTTATATTTTGTCAGTAACTAGACTCTAACCTTTCCATTGACAACATCTTTCAATTTAAGAAGTCAGAGTCATTGTCATTTGGCAAGTTGTGACTTGGACCTGGAAATTTAAACAAAAAATGTATATGTGTGAGAAAAAGGCTAATATCATCAGCCATTAAGGCAGTTAAGGCCATTAATATGTCTGCTATATTTCGAACTAATCTTTCAAACATCACTAAGGTGACTTCAGAAGAAGTAATATTTAATATCTCATGGAAGCCTTACCCAACACGTGGAGATTTTCTTCCCTCACCCTCCCATAGAGAGGTCTAGTGAGTTGTTTTGGCTATGGACTAACACCTGAGTTGTTTTGGCTATGGACTAACACCTCACACTTGTTAGACTTGCATGCGACAAGCCATGACGCAGCCCCCCCTAGGAATTTAATGCTCACCGTCAGTGCAACTGCTGCCTGCTCTTTGGATTTTGCAGCCAAGTTTGACCTTGTTTTCAAAACTTCAGCTATATATCTCACATAAATCAGACATCTTGTTTTAGCATTGGATATGTTTAACTGTTTTTCAGACCCTATAGGTCATCATTTACTTTCCTCACCCTCCCATAGAGAGGTCTAGTGAGTTGTTTTGGCTATGGACTAACACCTCACACTTGTTAGACTTGCATTCGACAAGCCATGACGCAGCCCCCCCTAGGAATTTAAAGCTCACCGTCAGTGCAACTGCTGCCAAAGGCAGCAGTTGCACTTTGGATTTTGCAGCCAAGTTTGACCTTGTTTTCAAAACTTCAGCTATATATCTCAAATAAATCAGACATCTTGTTTTAGCATTGGATATATTTTTAACTGAAATCAATTTTCTCACATAAATTCAAGAAATTATTAAACAATGCTCATATTTCTGTTGCCTATGCTGCCAAATTTTACTTCCAAACACTGACGTTATTTGTCAAACCAAAGTGCTGGCATTTCCTCAAATCATCTAGCTGATCTTATGAAAACCGGGTCCTAATCCCACGTATCTTAATTTGTCTTTAAATTAGACTAGAATAGATGGGACGGTTATATTTTGTCAGTAACTAGACTCTAACCTTTCCATTGACAACATCTTTCAATTTAAGAAGTCAGAGTCATTGTCATTTGGCAAG
>NC_090875.1:43054033-43101533 GCF_036669935.1 Montipora foliosa
TTAGTGCAGTTGGCTCTAGTTGTGTAGTTATCTGCCTTATTGGTAATCGCACAGGGTTGTGTTCACTGCTAAGAAAAGCTTTGTCTAACAAGTTTCACTGTCCTGGTTTGGGGACTGTACAGGGACTTTAGTTTACTTCAACTCCTCATCTAATCACCGATTCCTTTGACTGCTGGAAGATAAGAGATAGTGAGAACTTAGCAGTCAAGGAAACTGTTCGAATCGCATTTGCACATGACTGCGAGTTCCATGATCTGTTAGAAATATTCGATTTTTATGTCATAGGCAGGCCGTGTAGCCAGACAAAAAGTTTATGCACTGACGCCCATGTCCATCGTTCAATATTCTTCGTCGAGGTATTTTAGGTGTTTATGACGATACACTTGAGGACAACACTGGAATTAAAACGCCTTATTTTAACGAATCACACGAAAAAATGACACTGGAGGCAAGTGCCTCGGTCTGCCTGATACTGGCTACGGCCCTGATAGATACTGAATTTATCCCCGAAATCGTAGTGAATAAAACAATTACGTACTGATTTCTTAATGTAGCCAATCAGGAACTCAAATGAGAAAAATTTCACTGTGAAGAAATATCGTTCGTCCATAAGCCGGCAACGGGCGAACGACGAAATTTCAATAGTGATCGAATGAACATATCGAATGGACTGAATGGAACGTCATCCGACAGTCCGTTGTACAAAACCGCGCGCTTTGAAAAATGTGCTGAAGGAAGGCTTTGCTTTCTGTTTGATCAGTTGATGAATTTATTTTAGAAAAGAAACCAAAGAATGCCGCTCAAGTAAACTGAACGAGATGTACGATTGCTTTTAGCAGACTTTGAAAACAAAGGCCGGAGATAAGTGCACAGTGGAAGTGATTCCAGCGGTTGAGCGGAATGAATACTGAATATATCGACACAAATGAATTTTAATCATCTCCGTCCGCCCTGAAGCTGGCCAATGAAATAAGAGGCGGCTTTCCTTCGAAGTTTACAGTGGAAAGCTTGGAAGCGACAACTGAAGGAAAATGGCTGTTATTCACGCAAGCGTAAACAAACGACTTTGTATTTGAGAAAACCAGGAGTGTTTTTATTTGAGTCCAAACAAAAACGGACTAAAGACGCAAGGAAAGGTCAATAAACCCAGAGCATAGGTAGCTTTGACCAAGCGACGAATTTAAAAATTATAGTACGATAAAAGTTTGCATCCGAGGCACCTCTGGCTAAACAACACTCTTCACTTTGGACTACTTTGGAATATTTGAAGCACAGCAAGTAATCTAAAATTTCGTAAATAAGTTGTTGGTTAGGAGATTTTTAACCCTTTTTTATTGAATTCATTGCCCAGCTCCATTTGTGCGAAATAAAGTTGTCTATGAAACACTACCACGAAAAAAATCTCAGTACCTAGAAATAAACACATTACAGCATGGGAAATGCTTTGACGATTTTTATTCACTCTTTGTCTCGGATCAGAAACTCAACTCGTGAATAAAACGCGTACGCGAGTATTTTTCATGACGTAATCTTTCTGTAAGCTTTCTCGGCACGCGGTCGTATCTTAATGAGTGTCAGTATCCTCTCTTATGACTTATTGCATTAGAAAAGTATATACAGGCTTTAAACGTGGTGATAACCATCGCATGGAAACAATTGGAATAACGAGACGAATTATCATCTTAGAAGGAAAAGGGAAACAACTGATTACCTTCTGTATTCGTGGTGTTAATACTTAGTTTCTTAGCGCACATTTATCACAACATATTTGTACTTACCAATAAGTCAGAATTAATAAAGTTACTTGTTAATTTACCTAACGTCAAACCAAGTGAGTGGATATCCTTACCGTAGAGGTTGCTATAATTTGTGTTCCCCTAGAACACGTTTCTGCGCTTGAGAGGGAAGCCCCTACACTATGATGGTGCAAGGCAAGATTGCGAGAAAATTGTCTTGCAGACCGATTTGAAGTAGTCAGTATCCTGGTCGTTGATCCAAAACTGGTCCGTGAATAAATGGCATCGTGACGACAGCAGTCTTCGGGCTCAACCCTCAAGCTTTAGGGGAGGCTTGTCACAAAACGCCGCAAAACTCGCTAAGAACGTCCTACAACTCCCAGAACTATACAGTAAACCGAGGGTGACAGAGTTCCATTTCTAAGGTCCTAAGAGGACTGTACTAGTTTTGTCTTGCCCCTTCGCCACTGCGTTACAAAATACAAACAGTCGGCCCCAATTTGGTTCACCTAGTTCAGTCACAATTACCAGTTATTTTGAGGAATGTACCAATAGACACAATTCAACAAGTTGATGACGAACTAAATTCGTAGACACGAAAACCTGTATTATGCGTATTAGAACAGACCAACGAGGCAAAGTTACCAGATGAGGTGATATGGATACCTTAAGTTCAGAATCCAACCAATTCAAAGGAGTAGACCTATGCCATGCGACACGAAATACTTACGGATCGACGTCTCCGTGCACATCGTGCGAGACGGTGCAAGATTAGACGATTCGAGCAAGGAAAAAGTTGCCACACCATACTATCAGGGCATTATAGGTCCAATGAACAGAGGGGCACTATTCTGGCAACGGAGAGAAGAGGCACTGTGGTTAGGGCGCTTTCCTTGGAAGCCGGAGATCCCGGTTCAAGACCCGTTCTGACCACTCATTGAATTTGATCCTGGTTGTCCCTGGTTCAACTTCCCAGCTACACTTGTAAACAGCCAACTGGTTTGCCTCCGCCAGTTCGGATTCTTAACAGTTGTTGCTGTTGTTGTTATTCTGTTTCGTTGTGTTTCATTGGCCCTGAAAAGCCCTATGGGGAGCGGTCAATTAAGTATGTATTGTATTGTACTGTTTCGGAAACGAAAAAATAGAGAGTTAGAAGGACTTAAAATAACTTTAAAGAAAACGACAAAACTTTTAAGTTTATAAGACATGTTTCGACAGAAACTTTCTGTCATCTTCAGTTGATAAAAGTACAAAGTGTTAGAAGTTGAATTTATAGGTAGGAAAAAGTACTAATAACAACGGAATGTACATAAAACGTGACAATGTGAGAATGAAAAGGATAGTTTTTAAAATATATTTACATGATTTCATTGTTGATCCCTTTGAATATGAATAGCCTCTTTTATCTTAAGTTGAAAACTCGTAGAGGCGTGATTTAAAATATGGAAACAGTCTACTGAACACAGGGCGCGACAATGTTCAGAATTCTGAAGGTGTTTGAAAATGTGAGAGGCCCTATCACTGACTACATACTCACGCACGCGTGTGGAAAAATGTCGGGTTGTTTCGCCGATATAACAGGCATTACAGCCCGCACATGCAAACTTATAAACCACACGCGAAAGAAGCCTGCCAGGCATAGGGTCTTTCACGCAAACAAGTTGCCTATCTTAAAGGGAGAAAAAACCAGTTTGATATCCAAATCATTGCAATAGCTCTTGATAAAGTGACGAATCTTTTGGCCTATGTAAGGTAGCTTAAAGTAAAATATAGGTGAAGTGGGAAGGGAACCCTGGGGACAATGATTACTTAGAGTTCCAGTAATGTAGCGGTTTACAACCCTTTCAATTAAATGGCAGGGAAAAGATTCTCTATTAGGATTTCTATAAGCTTAGTTATGTCCTCGTGTAGCCCAACCATGTGTTGTTAATCTTATCGGCCATATCAACAAGAGTCCTGATGAGACCCACTTTGTAAGAGTACGAGGTGAAACTGAAATAATTCGTTAATAACCCGGTAAAGGTTTTAGCACTTTGTCCTACTTATAAATTCAACTTCTAATGCTTTGTACATTCATCACTGAAGATGACAGAAGTTTCTGTCGAAACACGTCTTATAAACTTAAAAGTTTTGTCGCTTTAAAGTTCTGACTTGCCTGCTAATATCAAGATCCTTTGGAGAATACAAAAGAGCTTAGGACGTGATGGGATGAAAAGGGATTATACAGTGAATTTCCCTAATCGTGTGCAGTAACTAGAAGATTGTTTAGGCCACACTGTAATATGGGAAGGGAGCTTGACCACCCTTACAGTGGTTCCAAAGTGTTTGGGTGTCACGTAGGGACAGACATCAACAAGACCCGTACCAATATCAGAAAGTTCTTCTCGACATGGAAGTTTCTCTTACAACGGCATATCGATCTAAGCCGAAGAGAAAACTAGCTAACCATTAATTCATCCCAACCCGATTTGGCTTTACCGTCCAGATTCATTCTACTGACTGAACCACACACCTGCCATCAACATAATGGTCATGTCTTTCGTAAGCGCGCTCGCTACCCCGCATTAGGGGTCTTACGAAACGACGACGCCGATGGCAACGACAACGCTACAAAACAGTAGGTCTAGTGAGCAAAAACAATGGCTCTGCACGTGCGTTTTACATTTTGGTACATTTCTTTGCCGTCATCTCCTAAACGACGACGTGAAATGACCAAATTCAAGGTTCTGTGGAGGACGTTAGCACATGACGATGAATTTTCAGTTCTCACTCATACCAGTTTAATTCCTCGACAGTTACTATACATTTTTAACGCGGAACGACATGAAATAGTTTCGTAGTGATATGAATAACGCGAACTTGTATTTTTAAATGCAGTCCTCCTAGCCGTCGTCTTCCTCGTTTCGCAAGCTTGGGAAGTACTACGTAGAAGCCTCAACCCTTAAAATCGTCGGTTAGTGCTGAAATCAACCAACTTTGTTAAATGACGTTTACTCGCTAAGCTCATAAAATATGCAGTGAAATGTTACTGACACTCATTCCCACCAGTTATCATGGAGTTGAAAACGTCTTTGCAATAAATACCTTCAATTAATGCATCGCTTCTTGTTGTGGAAAGCCCGCGGTGCTTTTGCTAACTTTGACTTTGTTAGACTTTCTAGCACACAGTCCCCTGCTTTCTGGCCCTCAAATTATGTTGATGATTGTAACTTGGTTTCGGTCGGCCAAAATAATTATCATTTCTGAATTTATATGAGAAAATCTTCAAACAGGCCGCGATATGTCAGGTTGTGATCTTCACGGTCCTGCTGGACAGATACGATTTCGAAAAAACTTTACTAGCTGATGTTAATGATTCAACTGCAGGGCAAGAGATTGATCTTTCCCAATCCAGAAATTATCCTGAATTAAACGTTTTCAAAAATTCCTTTTTTATATATTAGCAAACAACCAAGAGAAAAAAAATATGGAGATGGCAGTTAATGTGAATTAAGTGTGTGGAAGCGACTGTTTCAGCCACGGGTTTAAACAAGGAGTGCCTTTTGTTTGAACAAAGGAACAACTGTTGACTTAATAAGCTAGCTTTTCAATTTTGATCTTGACAAATTTCCCATTCATGTGGGCGCAGCTGTCATTTTATCCACTCAAATTCCTCAGAATAATTTATAAATTAATATTTTACTATTCACCTCAGGCCATTCTCAGCCAAAAGTTTGATTTATACACAAATGTGCAATACTACACCGGAGCCACATAGGGCAGAATCACGCCAACACGATTGCGTAAATGAAATCGATTTCTACAGAGAAAATAAGGAATTGAAAGGCTACCTAAAGACAAAAGACTCGAAAAAAAAAAGGTTATTTAGAAGGTGATTTTTACAACAAGGCCAAGCATTTCTTGAACGAAAAAACAGAGAAGCAACTCCGCCTATCTAAGACGAAATTAACAAAAGGGAACAACAGATGATAACTCGAAGAAAATGGGCTTACAGCAACGGCAAAACTCTTCACAAGAAACAAGAAAGTAGTTCCAAAACGGAAACTGTTTCAAGTCCTGTGTCGAACATACAGTCGAATTTCTCACAGCGAACAGCAATTACGGAAAATGGCTTCGAGAAATCATGCAGAAATCAGCGAGAAAGTTGTCGACACATCCATTCCATGCACAGAAAATGCCCAACAACCAAGGCAGTTCCAACATTCCTCTCTTTGATAGAGACTGACTTGATTTAAAATGTCACCCTTGCACACAAACAAGCTTTTAGGAAAAATAACTGAGATTGAAAACCATTATGCTAGTGTAGTGACTAAGTTTGGAGAAGTCCAATGACTTATTTCTCCTACAACATTAAACCTGTGCAGTGCTACTAATCTTACTTTGAATTATTTCAAAGAAATTTACTTTTTAAACCAAGAGCAAAATTAAACCACAACATAGACACCTGAAAAATTCACAGGACGGCTTCAACGGGATTCGAACCCATGAGCTCTGCGATGCCGGTGCGATGCTCTACCAACTGAGTTATGAAGCCACATAGTTGGAAAGTGGTCAATTTGTTGGACTGATGTGTTCCTGTGAAAGGACCGATTAATGAAAGAAATGTCTATTTCAAGTGCGGTTTATATATAAATTGTCCAGTTTAAGTGCGAGGTGACCTCAGCCACTTACCACATGAACAAGCCGCAATAGTACGAGCCTTCGCCAGGAATACTAGAGATGTTAGTCTCGCTAGAGAAATGGAACTTAAGATTAACTTGGTGGGTGATATGCAGTACAGAGATCATACAATTACATTCCCAAACCTCCGTATGGCGAGCTCAAAGCGCATCTGTGCAAGACATTATAACCCGTGGGTGGATAAGCACATCCAAGGCATCATAATCGTCCCCGGTGGTCTGTGTAAGAAAAAAAAGACGGCACACTGTGCCTGTGAGTCGACTACCACCAGCTGAATAGCAAAACTCAAGAAGATCGCCAACCCATTCCTTTTATTCAAGTCATCCTAGACAGCCAAAGTGGCAATACCTACTTCACAGTTCTTGATCAAGGACAAGCCTATCACGAGGGTACACCGCCACCTTACACTTTTCATTACCCCCTAAGGTCTATATCAGTGGAACCGTACCCCACTTGGACAGAAAACGCCCCAGCTGCTTAGCAAAGATACGTGGACAACTGCTTAAAGGGTTTGTGGAATGAAATATGTCTCACCTATCTTGACGACATTTTCCATGATCGACAAAAAAACAGTCGCATTTCATGAGCAAGATGTTAGGAAGGTTCTCCGACGTTTACAAACACATGAGATTGAACGCAAGGCACAGAAACTCTGCTGCACGTCAGACGGTCGAAGAAGGAGGTTGTTTTAAATGCAATAAAAATAGGTGTGATTTGTGTAAGAATTTCCTACTCCCATCCGACAAAAATCGTCCTGTTCGTCCAAAAATGTGATTTGCCTCACAACATGCAGTAAATGTAATTTGCAATATGTAGGTTCTACATCATGCTCAACAATAGAAGAACATGTGAATTGGCGGTACATTACAATAGCTGCGAACATGACATTTCTCAAATTTATTATCATTGAAAAATTATATCCTTCCAAACTCCATTACATTTAGACCAGTTACTACTTACTAGAGAAGTCTATTGGATGACACAATTATTCACACGTAATCCGCATGGCCTTTAGCAAAAGGCGGGAATTCGCTCAAAAAATCGTATTAATTACAACACCTTATTAGACTTTTTTTACATATTCTTGCTTGGTAAAGGAATTTCTACTTGTCCAGCTCCGTTTTGTTAGTCTTTTATAAACAGTTTCATTTGTTTTGTGATTATCTTAGTTGTAATTTAAACCTTTTTGCATTTCCTCGTTAAGTTGTTTATAAAAGCCAGTACCTCAGTTACACACCACCATTGTAAATAGTTTTCACTTTTTGACGAATGTTTGAAGAAGGCTGAACAACCGAAACGTCTATTTAATCGAGTCGGACCAGTACGAAGCTCACTCCACTTTTTTCATTCAGTATTTATCAGATATATTTTTATCATTATATTATTTTATATTTCCCAGTAGTCTCTGGCGATTGTTTAATCAGAATTAGAATTTCGCTTTTGCAGATGTCATGTACTGACGAGAGATCCGAGAACACACCAAGACAACATGGTGGTTCACTACAAACACGTTTTCCTTGGAGCTATGCGTGCGCGAGTAATTACTATACGGTAACCGCACAGGGAGACCTTAAAATTTCCTCCACACAAAAGGGATCCGTCCCTAGTTTGTAACTGAGCCTTGGAAAACAACTCAAGGAAACAACTAAATCGACTAACAGTGACCGTTAACCTGCATTCTCTAAGAAAAACAGAAAACAAAGGAAAACAAAAAAGCAATTCAGAGATCGAGTCTCCATGGTGCCCTGCGCGCTCTCTGAGGACACCGCCACTCACGGACCGTAGGACTGACTTGGGACGCTATAGGCGGGTCAGGAGCTATAGGTGTGCGAACAGGAACCATCCCTTGTTGATCTGCCACGGGAATCTCTGGAACTGTACCAGCCACATTGGGTGGAGCACTCAGCTGGATTGGCGTTGGTGGTGTGCTGGCCACTTTGGTTTGGCGGACCTCAACAGTGTCAGTGTCAGTGACCTCAATTGTATGCTCAACTGCCGTAGGCTTCAGCTGGTCAATATGTCGACGCCAAACAATCCCTGGTGCCACCTGCACTTCGTACATCACCTGACTTGTTCACAATCAGCCCAGAGCGCCACTTCAGATCCCCTCGATAATCTCGGGACATCACCGAGTCACCAACCTCTAACTGACTGTCTACCCTTCTCATTCGGGGCCTTATGCTCTGCTGGTGCTGTTGGTTAACCATCTTACGGTTCAAGTTGGGTTTCACCAAATCTAGGGGAGTGCACAACGGTCTTCCAAGGAGCAACTGTGCCGGGCTCACCAGTAGTGGATTGAAGAGTGTTTCTATAAGCTATGAGAACCTTTGCCAGCTTTTCCTTCACTGGCTTCAAGCTTTGATATATGGAACGTAATGCCTGCTTAAAGGTTTGTACTGCTCTCTCCGCTAGACCATTTGTAGCCGGATGGTATGGTGCTGATCTTATATGGCGGATGCCATTGAACTTGACGAACACCTCGAACTCCTGTGCACCATTGTCGCTAGCGATCTGTTCAGGAATTCCAAATATGGCGAACAAATCGCGTAGGACTTCGATGGTCGAACCTGAAGTGGTGGAACTAACCAGAATCACTTCCGGTCACTTGCTGTGTGCATCGACAACCACTAAGAACATGGTGTTCTGAAACGGGTTGGCATAGTCGATGTCTACGCTTTGCCAAGGTGCAGTGGCCCACTCCCACGGTTGCAGTGGCGTTTTAGTAGGCATACCCACTACAGGCTTTTGCTAGCCCTTCCAGTTGCGCGTTGATATTAGGCCACTAGACGTAGCTCCTCGCTATTGCTTTCAGCTTTACCATACCCAGATGCCCCGTCGTGCAGCTCCTCCAGCACTCTGTCTTGGAATTTATAGGGGATGACGGCTCTCATTCTCCATAGAATGCAACCTTGGTGAATCGTCAGTTCGTTGCGCCGCTCGCAGTAAGGCTTATCTCCATCCACGCGAGCAGATCATCCTTTCACGATAGACTCGTGCACCCTTGCCAGGAATGGGTCACGACGTCTTTCTCTAGCAACTGCATCACTAGTCACAGGTAGTGGCACAAACTGAGTTGGTTGGAACACCTCTGACGAATCCACTCCCATCTCTTCAAGCTCTTTCTGTTTGAGGGGGAGACGAGACAGTCCATCCACATTGCAGTGCTCAGTTGTGCTCTTATTCTCTATGTTATAATCGAAACAAGCCAAGAACAAGGCATATCACTGGAGACTTGCATTGGTCATGGCAGGAACCCCCTTCTCTGGGTGGCAAATGGCAGTAAGGGGCTTGTGGTCTGTAATGAGCGTAAACTGCCTCCCATAGAGGTATACATGGAACCGTTTCATTCCCTACACAATGGACAACGCCTCCTTGTCAATCTCTGCATACTTGCGTTCAGTCTTGGTCAACGATCGGGGTGCAAAAGACACCGGCCTTTCGCTGCCATCTGACTTGTGAAAGAACCGCACCGATGCGGGTTGGTGAAGTATCACATGCAAGCCTAACTGGTAACGCTGGATCATAATGCGTTAGCACCTGCTCAGATGTAATCATGCGCTTGGCCTCGGTGAAGGCTTGCTCGCACTTTTCAGTCCACTGCCATTCGCTGTTTTGCTCTAACAACTGGTGAAGTGGGTGGAGAACTGTGGATGCATTAGGCAAGAAGCGGTTGTAATAGTTAACGATCCCTAAAAATGAGCTAAGCTGTGACACATTCTTAGGTCTTGGCGCGCTAAATACTGCCTCAATCTTCTCTTGTGTCTTGTGGAGACCTTTTCTGTCGATCTCATGCCCACAGAACTGAATTCTATCCCTTAAGAACTCACACTTCTTTTTGTTAACCTTCATACCCGCGTCATGTAGTCGCTTGAACACGCTCTCTAGGTTCTCCAAATGCTCTTCATCGGTTTTTCCCTAAACGATCATGTCATTGAGAATACACTGGATTCCAGGTATTCCCTGTAATACCTGATCTATGGCCCGTTGGCAAATCGCTGGACACGAGGAAATGCCAAAAACTAATCAAATGTATTGGAAGAGTCCATTGTGTCTATTGATAGTGAGGAGTCTCTTGGATGCCTCTGTTACCTCCACCTGATGATAATCTTAGCGTAGGTCAAGTTTGCTAAAATGCTTCCTTCCAGCCAAATTCGCAAACATAATCGTACAGGGAGACCATAACAGCTGACTTTGTAATTTTTGAGTACTTTATTTAGAGTCCTGGAAGGGGGCATGAGTTGTGCCTGTACCGTCCCTGACTTTGTCCTCTTTTTCCCTACGGAGTTTTTTCGGGCAAGTTTTTTCTGGCCACCCTGGTACGCTTACAAGTAGCTTTAGTTTGTTTACCCTTCCTGTAGCTTTTCTCCTTTTGTGACTATCATTAAAGTGGGGAGTTACTTTGCCTCGTACGACTGTGGGAAACAAAAAATAAGAAGTTCAAGACATCTAAATCAGTACTACAGTAAAAGCATTTATAAAAAAAAGACCAAGTCTTTGAGTTCGCGATCTAGAGAGAGTGGAAGTAAGTCTAGCATGGTCAGCCGCTCCTTGTATGACGTCTCCCCTCTGCGCGTGCGTACAATCCACATGCTTGCACGTCTCTGCACCTGTTCAACCTTGGCATTCACAGTAACGTAAGCGGGCGACCAGACTTGGGTGGCGTAACACAGCTGTGACTTGACCGAAGACAAATAGAGGGAGCTCCTAACAGAAACGTCAATAAGAAGGGGATATGTCCGTTTAAGCAAACCAAGAAATTTGTTGGCTTTCGCAGTGATAGTGTGGATGTGTGATTCCCAAGAAAGCGTACTAGTTATGATGACGCCAAGTTCTTTTTCTTCTGAGATGCGTGTCAAGGTTGTGCCATCATGGGTGTAATCGAAACCAATTGGGGTCTTTTTCCTAGTCACAGTTAGTGCTTTACATTTGGATGTATTAAATCTAATATTATTGCCCTTTGACCAGTCATGCATATTTGAGAGAGTGCCTTGTATGAGCCAGTCTGAGTGGTCTAGAGACGAGACATTTCGTGTCGTCGGCGTAGAGTGCAACCTTCACGCCGTCAGCAGCTTCATCCGGTAGATCATATTTATGAACGAAGTGAACAACAGGGGGCCAAAAATGCTCCCCTGCGGAACGCCAGAGGTTGATTATCAGTTCGTTTTCTTTAAACCAATGACATAAATTCTTAGGCTTCTTTGGATCGTAGCAACGTCTTTGAACGAAGTATACATTACAGAGCATAAGTGATTATCAGCAGCATAAGTGATAATCTTTGAAAATTCAGTGGTGTGTGCACGTCGTTGAAGTGACTTATAAATAAAACTGGACTCAAGATGCTTCCCTGTGCTACACCTATAAAAACTGGTTGTGCTACACATTGGACATCTTGTGATCTAAAGAAAAGATAATTAGTGAGCCATTCAAGGTCTATCCCACGAATTCCATAAAAAGGAAGTTTTTCAGAAGACCAGCATGACTGATAGAATCGAATGCCTTGGATAGGTCGATAAACAAACAACCTGTTTAAACTACGATATGACTTATTGCCTCTTTCTGTTCGACACGAAGGGACACATTCTCTAAGTTGAAGCCACTTAAAACTTCACATAGAAACTCTTCTAATGTAATGCTTCTAAACGCCGCCATATTTAGCATATTGACGACTCATAAATGAACTCCGACAGTCCCAGAGAAAATCCCATGTCTCTAAAGCCCCTCGATTTCTCGTGCGAATGCCCTACCGGTAAAGAGAAACGATGGGATCTGGGACAAGAAAGAAAAGCGTTCAGACCCATCTTTGCTAAAATATGCCTTTCTCGATATATTAAAATTCAGCTTGAAAGAGTGGTTTACAGTACAAAGACAAAAGGAAATTAAAGTGGATGATGTATAAATATTTTTCACATTCATTCCAACGTGTTTATGTTGTTTTTGTCCTCACTGCCTCACTATCAAGCTGAAAATTTGATATTTTTAAAATGGCCTATTAAGCCAGTGCCATTTTTTTTTCTCAACAACTATTTCCCTCGCATATTAAAATATTTCCTGCATGGTAACGAGCAAACTGCACTATCTCTGTCAACGGGCAATGCCGAGATCTATTATACGTTCTTTATGCACTTAAAATAAAATAGACACTTTGCAGAGGTTTACAAACCATAACATACAGAAACTAAACTGTCCGTGAAGATCCACCTTTAGAAAACAGAATAATTCCTTTGGTCGCAGACGCAATAAAGTTGAAGCTGCGTCGAACACCCCAGCTATTAGGGACTTTAAGATCCAGGACTCGACGGCTCTAAGACGCCACCGGAGGTAAAATATCCAGGCAGGGTGCATAGTGCGCATGCCCAAGGCGTTTTATCGGTGGCGCCAAGTCGCGTCGAGAACGTCATTTGGCAAAGTTTGGCGTTGTGTACCGAACGTGAGTATAGAATTGGAAAATTAAACGATACTCACCTGCAAGTTGAAGATTCTACTGTAGCATTTGCAGGAATGAAGAGTTCACGTGAGATAGCAAGCATGCACTTCGAGCTCAGGTTTTTAAGACGAAGATTTATTTGGTGGACATGTATGACATAGTGGGGCGGGCATCAGGAAGAGGTGGAGTGTGACCTCTTCTGCAAATGTTACGGTAGAATCTTAATCAAACTTCAACTTCCAGGTTAGTCTCGTTTAATTTCCAAATTCTACTTCTTATTTGCATACAATCAGAGGTCACGTGAGATTTTAAAGCACCATGGACACCAAATATTAGCACAATACAGTGGGTGCTGTAAGCAGCAACCTTTTTTATTTGTTTATTTTTTTTTTAAGAATATGAATTGGCAAACGAACAGGCCTACTAAAAATAAATGTTCAAGTGATACTGAGAACTGCAAGAGCAAAAGCATTGACGGATGCGTAAGCTTGCACAGGCCTATCATAAAATCTAGCAAAGGTACTGTCCGATCTCCAGCCTGCTGCGGCCATTATATCCCCAATCGGAACATCGGCTGCCTTGGCAGCAGAGGTAGCAGCACTGTGTGTACTGTAAGCCTTGAACACATCAGTGTTAACACCTGCTGCTTTGGGACTTGCTTTAGCCATCTCGAGATGAATTCCCTCGAAGAAGGACCATATGGCTTACAGTAACATAACAACAGTTGCTGTGATGACCTTGTCTGAGAGGTTCTTATCAAGTATTCATTTTAAAGGGTAACCACACATAATTTGTTGTCGACATGATATCTCTTTAAGACAATTGGCGAAAGATGTCTATTTGTGCCCCCATGCCTTGATGACTGTTTCAATAAGGATAACACCCGAAACGTATACTGATCCTCTGAGACCCTCATTCCATCTAAGGACAATGCTTGTAGTGTTTGTGGGCGTTGTGCTATTACCAAAGCTAAGAGAGAAGTAAGTTTAACTGTTAGCTGCTTAAGAGACAGTTCCCTGGTGTTAGGATAGTTCCTCAAGTGTGCTCAAGAACAGTTTGTGGCTTCCAAATCTCCGCATATCTTCGCAATACTGGCTTCAAGAACAGACCTGTCATAAATCTTGTAACAAGTTGGTGGGCCCCTAGTTTCATACCATCGAGTTGTATAAATGAGGACAATGCGCTCCTTGCGGTTGCTACAGCACTGTATCCAAGAGTTGACAAGAGTTTTGCAAGGAACCCCAAAACCTGGGCCAAAGATTGTTTAGTTTGATCCACATTCTTCTTACGACATTTGAGCCCACTGGGAGATATAAGTTGTGTATTCTTTCTTTGTACCCTCTCTCTAGGAATTAAGAATGATTTCCAGTGGTTCACCTTGAATCCCTTGAGCCATCAGCATTTCCCTGACAGCAGATAACATATCAGTTCCAACTTTGGGTAGAGTGGGTGAACAAGCAGAGGGTCGTGTGGCAATGTCAAAGTATTTGGCGTTACTGGTATTTGGACAGGAGCTTGGAGAATCATTTTCAGCAAGTTTGGATACCAGAACTGGGTGCTCCTACGGGGAACAACAACAGTTGCAGTGGCCTCACAAGCTTGAATTTTTTGAAGAACCCTCCCGATCAGGCTGAATGGAGGAAAGCAATAAATGAGATCATAGTTAGCCCAGTCTATTGTAAATGCATCAATGGCTGACGCGCTTGGGTCAGGCTTCCATGCCACATAGTTTCTTACTTTGTAGTTCAGCCGTGAGGCAAACATATCAACAGCAGGTTGACCCAATTTGTCTACAAGTTTGTTAAAGGCACTGGCCTCCAAGGACCCCTCTGTATTGTCCGTGAACTCTCTACTGGCCCGGTCAGCCACAACATTTAAGCGGCCAGGTAAGTGAGAGCTTGTAAGCCAGATTTGTCTCTGCTTACACCAGCGTAGAATTTCTCTAGTTATCTGATTGCAAGTAACTGAATGTGTACCCCCCATAGCTCGAATATAGGCAACGGTTGTTTGATTGTCAGAGAGCACTTTTATATGCGTGTTGCTCAAGTGACTACAGAGTGACTGGAGGCCCAGCTTAATAGCTTTAAGCTCCAAACAGTTAATATGGAAGAGGGCCTCACTTGGGCTCCACCTTCCTCCAGTTATGGTATCAGATCCATCAGTAACAAAAGGCCAGCCTAAAAGAGAGCTATGACAGTTACGAGTGACCTAGGCGGCTGGCATTAGGATAGGTACTGGATGCGAGCACAGAGTTTTTATCCACCACTCTGTATCTAGCTTTGCCAAATACGATAGCTCCATTTTGGCATCCAGGTTGAGTCTATCGAGTTTTAAGGCTGCTGTTTTTTCTCAAGTTACCGATAATACAGTGGGCCATAGGATACCCCTGGAAAACTTGAGATCATAAGCCCTACCACTGAGACCACTGTTCTTATAGGTACAGGGACCTTCCTTAATGCATAACAAGCCTTTTGTCAGAAGCCATACTGACATGCATCCTAACTAAGTTGATCAAGAAGCCCAGAAATTTTACCTGCTGTGAGGGTTCAAGATTAGACTTAGTTTCGTGAATAAGAATCCCAATGATTGTGAGAGAAGTATGGTCTCTTTAACAGCTGAATTGAGCTCCTCTGGTGAGTCGGCCAAAATTAGAATTTCATCTATGTACCCAACTAAGCAAATTGCCTTTGGATCTAAGTGTACTATAAACAGGCTTCATGAGTTTAGTAAATAGTATAGGAGCTGAAGCCAGACCATTTGGCAAAGCAACATATTCAAGCAGTTGGTTCATAAACACAAATCTCAAGTATTGCCTGTGCTCCTCAGCAGTTCTTACAGAATAATAAGCATCCTTCAAGTCAAGGACTGCCATGTATGAACCTGGCTTGATAAGGGTAAGGGCAGACTGGAGTGTCTCCATTTTAAAATGGTGGTATGTAGTAAACGCATTCAATTGCTTCAGATTTAGGATCATTCGAAAGGAGCCATCTTTTTTGGCCGAATGAACAAGGAAGAGATAAATTGCCCTGTACATGGAAAAGCCTTCCTGATAACTCCTTTTTGAAGCAATTTAGTTATCTCTACTTCAATAATTCCCTTTCCTTTGTGCGTGTAGTTAATCAGATGTTTTGGCACATAATGTTGGACAGACTCCGCCTCAAACTCCAGATGGCAGCCCTTAACCATGTCAAGAATATTAGAATCAGAGGTGATTTTTCTCCAGGTTTCAATAAAATTAGTTATATTTCCAGCCATGAAACAAGTGACATGGTTACTTATCACACTATGGTTAACTGTTTTTCTGCTCAACTGCCTTTGTTGGGAGCTCGAAACTGGCTCCCTTTGTGAGGATACTTCTTGCCGGGGTACTGGGGGCCCCGGCTGTGCTGGTTTTTTGGCCTGTTCTGGTTGTAAGAGGCTCTCCCAAAACTAGTGCCAGAGGCAGGTGAGTATTTTGCCTTTGTACCTCTCTGGAGTTTGACTCCAATTTTATTCTCATCCCAAATGTCCTTAAGACGTTTTTGGAGGTCATTCCCAAACAAGTAGTCAATGAATGGAACCATTGGAGAAGAGAGTGAGCGAATGTAAGGTTTCATTAAAAACCTTCTTTGGATATTGAGCTAATAATTCACATGAGTGAGCAAGGATAATGCTTCCAGCCATCTCTTTTTTACAAGCTGAATCTCATCTAAATTCAGTGACTTTGCACCCATAGCAGTATCTGCAACCTGAGCTATGGGAATAATACCTTTCACAAGGACTTGCTGCATTTTTGCCAAGGCAAGTCACGTTTCCTCGTTTTGTCTCGCACATAATTTCCTCCATACGCCTGTCTTGCAGCGAGTTACCTTGGCATAAGCACAGCTTTCTGTGCGGACCTGTCTCTCCAGTTTTTCTTTTAGGGTTGTCTCCCCCATTTTGCTCCTGAACATCTTCTTTAGGAGCTTTGCGAGCTGTTCATTTTTCAGTGCAGCTCCAACAGAGTCCTCGGACTCATATTCTTTAGTCAGCTCACGCAAATCTGCATCATTATCACTATTAGGAGAGGGTTTCTCTTGCCGATCTCCACTGTCAGCTGAGGTAGATGGTTGGGAATTCATCACCTGGTTCAAAAGAGTTTCGCACTCAGAGTCGCTGGAGTTCTCTTCCATGGAGCCGATGTCAAGACAGAGCTTTTTGGCGGGAACGGAGCTCTCGCTCATTTTGCCTATCCGTTTAATAGCAGTGGCTTTCCCCTTCGTCGGTTTGCCCTTTGCTGCATTAGGGCTTTCCACCAATCTCTCCGTCAGACTCTGAATCGCTGAATCTCGTTTATTGTTTGTATTATTTTACATTGTTTAAAATATTAAAGTTTAGCTGTTTGTGTCTATGAATGAAATTGTTGTCTTTTTTGCTTTTTGAAATTTGATATACTTGTAGGTGGTCTAGTTAGGGTATTGTTGATAAGGCCCTGGGTACGAGGCTTGGTTACATAGCATTCAATATGGCTACTTCCAAATCATACAAAGATGTAACTGAAGTGAAGGCGTCGCTGAATTGGCAGGAGAAAAGCTCGGAAGTTCGAGAAAAATCAACCAAGGGAAAGTACCTTAGATCGTCACTCCAGTGTCTCAGTAATGACGATGTTTTGGTTATTGTTGGAGTCTATTCTTCAAAAGTCAAAAGACGGGACACTGAGGAATTATAGCGACAAAGGTCTGAGAGCAGTACAAGAACATCTGATGTATGGATATGGATACTTAGACCTCGAAGAAGCATACCATACCATCTTTATTCATCTTTTAATGAGTTATCTTGCCCAGACAACACACAACAATGTCCCAAGATAATTGAAGGGGGGCGGGGATTTTTCTGAGCTTCCATTTGATGCACAGTATCTTTCATGTATTTCTCACATTACTCGCTTAGGTGGTTGGTTGCATTATTGATACATGTAGCCCTGCATGATGAAGTTAGCAAGGTGTTATTGTCGATATGCCTTAATGTGACTGCACAATGCAGTAATGAGTCATTTGTGGTTATTTGAAATTTGACTATGTGACTGCGTGATGCAGTCATAGTCTATACCCACATTTCACCCTTACCACAGTCTCCAATAGCTCAGTGGTTAGAGCATCCCAATCCGACTAGATCACAGAGGTTCATAGGTTCAAATCCCATCAGGGGCTAGGATTTTTCTGAGTTTCCATTTCATGCACAATATCTTTCAAATATTTATTAAAGGCTGTCAATAAGGTAAAGTAGCCGGCCAAAACCACTGGCTAGTAAGCCATCTTCAGCCGGCTACTTTCATCTCATTTTATCACCAGTCAAGATGAAAAATCTTGCAGTTGTTAAATTAAATTGAAGAAACCTTCAAAACATCATCGGAATTGATGACATATTTTACGAAGATTAAACAATGGTAATGGTAATGGTAATGAATTTATATAGTGCATTTTCTATTAACATCTTCAAATGCGCTTTACAAGCAAGTGATCTATGGGTGAGATCGGACATCAGCATATACAGGCGACGCTGACAGTCCATTAGCGATCTCACCCAGCACATGGATGAATGAAATGAGGCCTGACCACAACACCGGGAGCTCCATGCCCTACTCTTTACGAATAGTGTGTGGGTTCTTTTACGTCCCACAGGATTACGAAAAAACTCGTTTGTGCTAATGGTGTGGAACGCCTGCAACTGAATAGTTCCCAATCTTGGGCCTAATCTGACAAAACAACATGGCGTCCGCACTGAAGAAAGAACATTTTTCCCTTCCTCAACAGAGATTCCAACCCTTCCGTTTTGGCCGGAAACCTCCCATTTTCGGCGAATATTCCCAGTCTGGCGTTTTTGCTAAATATTCTCCCAGTTTTTTTGTAACTCTTCCTAGCCAAAGAAAGATCACGTTTTCTTTGTTTAACCAGTCTTTTTAGCACAATTCTTTCTGGTTTCTCTGTGTTAAAATTAGCTTGAAATTGTCAATAAATGAAGCACAAAGCTTGACCAAACTCCTGTCCAATTTTATTTTTATGCTACGTTCCCCATGCAAGCAATTATTATCAAAAATTGTGATGGGGACCAATATCCTTAGCTTTCACTGCCTATTAAAAACTCCGTTACTTTCCATTGACTGTGATCTCGAAATGCAGAAAATGGCATCTTAGAGGCACATGTCTTAAACTTTTTCCCCGGGGAGCATGTCCCCAGACCCCCTTGAGGCCTGCGCCTGTGGCGCTCGTGGGCGTGGCTGCGCTGCTCGCTACGCCAGTTGAAAGGGTTGGCAAATCTGCCTCAGTCAAGTGGGCAAAGCTCACGTTCATGGCTACCTTCTTTGAATTATAAGCCTTCTACTTTCAAATTTATTGACAGCCCTGTTTATTATTGCACTGAGGTGCAATGAGGTGAGGTGTGCGGCCCTGACTTTCAGACCTGACCAAAAAGTTGATTACCTTATTTCAGAACTATTTTCAAAGGGGGATGGCTCTTACCTACCAAACCGTTGCTCTGGACTCCTTCAAATAGCCATTTCTCTAATTCCTTTAACTCTACAGTTATCCTTTCTTGCCAAGTGTTTTCTATTTAACATTTCTTTGTCTGGTTCAAATAACAACCACATTTGGTAAATCACGTGACCAAAACGGTAGATGCCTAAGATGCCTCCTAGCCAAAGAAAGATCACGTTTTCTTTGTTTAACCAGTCTTTTTAGCACAATTCTTTCTGGTTTCTCTGTGTTAAAATTAGCTTGAAATTGTCAATAAATGAAGCACAAAGCTTGACCAAACTCCTGTCCAATTTTATTTTTATGCTACGTTCCCCATGCAAGCAATTATTATCAAAAATTGTGATGGGGACCAATATCCTTAGCTTTCACTGCCTATTAAAAACTCCGTTACTTTCCATTGACTGTGATCTCGAAATGCAGAAAATGGCATCTTAGAGGCACATGTCTTAAACTTTTTCCCCGGGGAGCATGTCCCCAGACCCCCTTGAGGCCTGCGCCTGTGGCGCTCGTGGGCGTGGCTGCGCTGCTCGCTACGCCAGTTGAAAGGGTTGGCAAATCTGCCTCAGTCAAGTGGGCAAAGCTCACTTTCATGGCTACCTTCTTTGAATTATAAGCCTTCTACTTTCAAATTTATTGACAGCCCTGTTTATTATTGCACTGAGGTGCAATGAGGTGAGGTGTGCGGCCCTGACTTTCAGACCTGACCAAAAAGTTGATTACCTTATTTCAGAACTATTTTCAAAGGGGGATGGCTCTTACCTACCAAACCGTTGCTCTGGACTCCTTCAAATAGCCATTTCTCTAATTCCTTTAACTCTACAGTTATCCTTTCTTGCCAAGTGTTTTCTATTTAACATTTCTTTGTCTGGTTCAAATAACAACCACATTTGGTAAATCACGTGACCAAAACGGTAGATGCCTAAAAACTTAGGAGTTAAATGTGTTTTCCACAAATTTTTAACGCAAAAGTGTGAGAACATTCTACCACAAAATCTGATTTTAAAAGAAATCACTAAAACGCATGGCAGAGGACTGGGACTAGTTGCGCATCCGCGTTCTGATTGAAGTGATGTCACATTTCTATTGAAAACGTTACTTCATAGAACCATCCATGGAACCTTTTTGCAGGGCTCTTTGACTAAAAAGCTTTCTTAGCAACCATTTTCTTTCTGTAGTTAAGTGCCACCCCCCTTGATAATTTGAGAAGGGTTTTGTTGACAGTCTTATCGCCTAATTATGAAGAAGAAGCTATCAAGTTCTTCTAAAAAAATATATTTAATTCAAGACAGCAATAAAAGCAAGGTGACACACGCTAACACCAACCCGGTGTGGCCAACACATCACGCATGCGCACAACCATTTCACCCGGTCAATTAGCAGCCATGGACAGCTGTTTCGGCCTTTTGGGCCTCATCAGCATGGCGTAGCTAACATACCAGGCGGGTGTGTTTAGCACCCCTTTAACTGGCAGCCTCACATGCCAAACATGTGGTAGGCTGGGTTGGGAACAGCAAAACTGTTCTCCCACGGCAAGCGTGTGGGAAGGTGGATCACATTAAGAGATCGGTGTGTCACGTAAATTAAAAACAGCAATAAAAGCAAGGTGACACACCCTAACACCAACCCGGTGTGGCCAACACATCACGCATGCGCACAACCATTTCATGCGCACAACCATGCGCATGCGCACAACCATGTGCGCATGCGTGATGTGTTGGCCACACCGGGTTGGTGTTAGCGTGTGTCACCTTGCTTTTATTGCTGTTAATTCAAGACTCGACTGAACAAACCATACATACATCAGACCAAAATGGTCAAAATCGATACCCTATTTCAGACCAAAACGGCTAAAAAACCATGACAAAAAAGCAAGGTTAAGGTGACACACGCTAACACCCTTTAAGACCCGCATATACCTATATAGCCCATAAACGGGAGTGCCCCCCTTCCCCCCCCCCCCCCCCCAATGGTCTGTCCTATCATTCTTTCGGGCAAAAAGAGACCAGCTTGTCGGAGATGTCTCAGAAAGTCTCAAAAGGGCTTGTGGTTTATGAGGACATCTTTAGCAGAAACAGCCATGACTCGAGGGAACTTTGATGGGCACTGGAACATGAACATGCAGATGAAGTTTCGCAGTTTGTGTGACCGAATTAATGTGTTTAACAAATTACTTAATATATGTTACATGTAAAGAGTATTTACAGTCTTTACAAGTAACAGTTACAACATTAGTTAAAGTGAATGAAATAGAATGAGGTAACGTTCTCTTTAAGGCCATTGAAAGGGAGAGCTGCTCGAGTGGAACTGGAAAACGACAGTGCGAGAATCCGCTGGAGGTTCTATTTGAGCGTGAAGGGGTTTACTTTCTAAAGAATTCGAAACGGTGCTGCTGCTGATTCGGTGGTGGTACAACACAGAAATGGGTTCAGTATAAGCTGAGTTGATATGGTATTAATTGACTGACGTAAATGATATGCTCCGTCTGACCTTGTAGAATTTTCGAGTCGATTTACCTATCAACTCGGTTAACAAACCCATTTACTTTTTTTCTCAATGAGCTAGCGGGCGGAATTCTGCGAATCCTGCAATCTGATTGGCTCTGGGAGCGGGCATAATTTTTCTATCTTCCCCGCCAACCCAGCCGGAATCCTAGCCCTGGTTCCGTGAGCTTGTGTGATGACCTGAAATCTCCATTTTTTGATACCGAATCCGTTTACATGCAGAAGTAAGTGTTTCAAAACAGATTTATTGTTAGACAAGAGGCGTGGAAATAGAATTCAAATAAAAATGTTTCTCTTTGAAACGTTCAGTTTGTGAGTCGCTCATTGTATTTGCTATCAAGCGCGGTGCGGGTGAAAATTAAACAAGTGATTTCAGAGAGGAAAAGGGAGAGAGAGAAAGGAAAAAATTAATAAGTTATTTACCAGCTAAGGGTCGGTGTGTATAGAGAAAAACTGTGACCGAGGTATTGAGGGCAGCATTTTCACGACCTCGGTCACAGTTTTTTGCTATACGGACCTCCCAGCTGGAGACAAATGTATATACCTGAGCGTAAACGCAAGTCATAAAAGTGGGCCAACACAAGGCAGGAGAGAGAGCAATAACTGACCAAGAAGTGACCTGACCCCACGGCCTTCGGATTTAGGAGCAAGGTCTAACGAACCGCACCGTCTATTACCGACAAATGGGGACCTCTCAGACTTCTCCCAGCCACTGTTTCGGGAAATGATCTAGCGCCTGGGGAGGATACCTGAACTCGAGTGAGCGGCGAAATCGAGCCTAACTATTCTATAGTTTAGCCGCACTTGTAGCGTTTTCTTCTTTGTGATATGTGGCAGGAAAATTGAGAAAAAGCGAGTCCGGAAAATGAGGAATTTTTAAAAAGATGAAAAACAATGGTGCGCAGCACACATTTTAGCGCATATTTTGCGCTACTCTGCATCACATCACATCTTTTGAAGTGACGTTTTTGTCGACGTCGCTGTCCTAGATCTCACAGTCCCCGTCTCCACTTATGTGCAGAAATGCACCCAATCGCAAGAATAACAAATATAACAACTGTGCAAAAAAACATATCGAAAGTAACAATTATAGCAAAAATAACGAAAATAACAAAACAAGGGAGCGACACTGACAAATATAACAAATCTTAAACAGAGAACGCTTTTTTACACAAATATGTTTCCAAAACCTGGTTACTCTTATCTATTTTTAATGTTTATGTTTTGTTTGCGAAACATCTTTAATACATTGGCATTTCCCTGAGCTTCCGGCGTCCGGACAGCTCAGTGCTTTCCTGGGTGTAATTGTTACTGAGACTAAACACCGTGACCCACCCGGCGTGCAACAAAATTGAACTTGGGCCCGGTCGGTAAGGTGTTTTTCAACCGTTTGGTGCACGCAACCTCCGAAGAAAGCTTTTCCAGAAAGCAAAATCAGCCAGTTTTGGCGACTTTTCACTTCCTTTCCGTGAACCTTTGTCTGATATGAGGATTGAAATATACAGTAGCACTATCGTCCTTGGTCTGAGTGGAATTTTGAGTCGATTTGAGCTTTCTGGTGGAATTTACAGCAACTTATCTTTTTGACTGCTACATCGGAGTTTCCAACCTTGGGTTAATACCTCTACAGAGGGAAAACACTGAGGCCCGGTTGTTCAAGAGCCGATTAATTTAACGCTAATCCCAGATTATAAATTAACCAAGGAGTTTCCTTCTCTACTGTCAAATGCTGATATTCGGCAAATACTGATCTTCGGCAAAACTTTGCATTCGAAGAAGTCAATCTTGAAATACAAAAATAAGTAAAAGAAACTTTCACCGAAAAAACATGAATCAAACAAAAGTTTACGCAGATCCTGGATTAAGTTAATCGGCTTTCGAACAACTGGGTCCGACGCTGAAAATGACCAACTACAGTTATCGCCCACGGTCAGAAGTTTCATCTTACAGCAAGCCAATGAACATTTCATCAGTTTTTTTTATGGTACGCGACTAAGGGCCTGTTCACATGGAGGTGGAGGAGGCTGGGTAAGTGAGGTACCCCACCTCACTGGGGTAACCAGTCTAACCATACAATTTCTATCTTTTTTTTATTGTGTTCACATGAGAGGTGAGCCTAGGTGATTTATCTTTAGTTTGATCATCCCGCCGAAGCATTTGGAAACCTCACCCCAGCGCCCCGGGGCTATAAATAATTATATTGCATATGAAGGCTAGCTTTTTTTGACTACGGGTAGGCGGGGTACCTCACCTACCTGGGGTCCCCCACCTCCATGTGAACAGGCCCTAAAGTTTTTGTTTTTTGAACAATTTCAACCGTCCATTTTGAGTTAATCATTTATTTCCAGCGGTTTCCTTTAAACTCAAGCATGCGCAATAAGACCAAAACCCCACGTTTTCTGAGAAAATGGGGCGCTCACCCGCTGACCAAAACACCCGAGGACTCAGGGTACGGGATTGACAGCACCCTATTACTGACAAATAGGGGTTTATAACTGAAGCTGTACGTTATATTAGATTCTAGTTAGTTAGTCATATCTTGTAATACGTTCTTCATCTTGTAAATAGCCCTTATGATTCATCCTTTTTTTTATTGTTGTTATTTACTTCTCGACAAATTAGCATATCTAATTGCTAGAGGTCTAATCAACCTCAGTCAAACCGAGGGTAAATCAAGTATTTATGTATTTAAGTGGCGACCAGCGTGAATTCCGGTTACAAACATAACTTTGTTAAAGTATAACTTTAACAAAAACAAGAACAAAAAGGTTACATATGGAAGGGGTCGGTAGGACCAGGAGAATATGAGGTGAGAGAGCGAATCCCTGTACCCCCATAACAATTATTTGAAATCTATTTTAAGATTGCGCACATGTTCCAAAGATTCTTTTTATATTTTTTCTCCATGAATGTATGTGTATTTATATTAACGTTATTCAGTGATTTTTACCTGCCACAGTTCAGAAGGTGAGCTGTTCCAAAGCACCGAACCGCTATAGCTTAAACTGTTTTCCTAAAAAAATGGCATCGCCGGAACAGCAGGTTTGTTCACGGAGTCCCTCAGTGAATAATTAGTAACGTCAGATCAATTGATAAATACATCTATTAAATAATCGGGTTCAAGACCATTTAAGGATTTAGAGAGCATAGTGGGTTTTTGCTGCGTACCCAACTTTCTTAACTCAAGGATATAGTAAGAAACAGCAGAGAAACGATCTTTAGTAAAAAGATGATTTTTATTCTGATCAGCAATAACAAATTTGGTTTTGGCCTGTGGTCAAAGCGATCTTCTACTGGCAAATAGGGTGCTTCGTTTTCGAGCTTTGAGTGCTTCGTTTTCGAGTTGGGATTCGGCTTCGTTTTCGACTTAGGGTGCATAGTTTGATTTCGACCTTTCGGTGCTTCGTGCTATGTTCCTCGTTTTCGAGTGCATGGTTTTCCATACTTTCCCTGTACATGTTTACCGGCAGTAAGGCTCATATCTAAATCGTCGGGTATTCTTAAATCCGGAGACTTTTTTCTTTTATCTTAACCGGACGTAATTTCATTTTCCGTTTATTTGTGATAATGCAGGAATCAAAACAACGTGATATCACAGAGCTGATAATAGAACGATTTCCGCTATAGTCGGGTCTAAGACCATTTAAGGATTTAAAGACCATTGTGGTTTTTTGCTGCGTACCCAACTTTCTCAACTCAAGGATATAGTAAGAAACAGCAGAAAAACGATATTTAGTAAAAAGTGATTTTTATTCTGATCAACAGTAACAAATTTGGTCTTTGTCCATGGTCAAAGCTGCTTCGTTTTCTACTTGGGATGCTTCGTTTTCGAGTTTTTAGTACTTCGTTTTCGAGTTGCAATTCGGCTTCGTTTTCGACTTAGGGTGCTTAGTTCGATTCCGACCTTTTGGGTGCTTCGTGCTATGTTCTTCGTTTTCGAGTGCTTGGTTTTCCACACTTCGATTACCCTGTACATGTTTACCGGCAGTAAGGCTCATATCTAAGTTGTCGAGTATTCTTAAAGCCGGAGACTTTTTTTCTTTCATCTTTACTGGGCGAAATTTCATTTTCCGTTTATTTTTGATAATGCAGGAGTCAAAACAACGTGATATCACAGAGCTGATAATAGAACGATTTCCGCTATATATTGAAAACTGCAATTGAACAAATCACTTTCCGCGCCTTCGCCAAGAAAACACGATTCTTCTAAATTGCTGTCTTCTCTTCCTGCTGTAATCTCTGTATTGTTTAAACGCAGTATTTTAAATTATTTGCAAAAGGTAAGTTAAATTCTCCATAGATTATAGAATTGTTCAGGAACAATCAATTCTATCCGCACATCGCTACTTTGAAACAATGCATTTATGGTCAGATTGTTAATTGAGATCAGGTTGGCTGAAAAGATACAGCTCTTCTGTTTGCTAAGCTTATCAAAAAAAGTCGTGTCACTATATCTTAGAACTCCATTTAAAGATAAAATATGCGTGCGTTTTGCTTTTGGCACCATTACAGCTTGTTACGTTTTTTTAAAAGTTTAATTCATGCCAGATCATTTAGATTAGTTCCACACTGTGACAAAGGAACGGAAACTAAGTTTATGTTTCTAGTACATTGAGGCAAAGAAAGTAATTTGTGAGGCACGGATCATTCCAAGAAAAAAGAGTATTTCCATTTCGTTATTCGTACGTGTTTCTCTTTTCTTTCCTTTTCTCTTACCAGAGTGCACATTTCGTTCTTTGGTCGCGCTCTAATTACTATGCTGTGTCTTTCTGAGTGACTCAGAAACAAAAGGTCAGTAATTTTCAAGTTCGTCCTAATGATCATTGAAACTAGCGCTGAGTGCTTTGAATACACCGGTTCATCAACGACTGTGACTAAAATTCAGGACGGATAAACAATGTCCTAGGCCTGCAGGCTTTACAAAACAACCGCAACGCATGTTTGAATTGAACAAAAGTTTCAGGGGCTCTACAGTTAAAGTGCTACTATGATAAAAAAATCATTTCCTTTTTTCTTCAAATTTTCAGTGTGTTTGCTTAACACCTCACTGGCAAAATTTTGAGCATGGATATTTATCCAAAGGCTGTTTACTTTGAGTGTAAATTTTGGATTTCACAGTCCGCCATTTCTCACGTTCCAAACTGACCGATGGGACCGCAGGGGGTTGGATCTAGGGAAACTGTTGCTTAAAATCCAGTTCATTTTACAGGCAAAACACCATTTTAAAAGTCTGAAAGCCCATAACTCCCGTTATGCATATTAATTAAGCTTCGTACACACGCATTGCATTCTTAAAGTAATGTGCCTTTGATGTTATTTTCTCCTCGATCCAGCTCTCTCAAATATTTCAAAGCCAGTTAGTAATGCCGGACCATTAAATAGGAAAATTCTAGTTAAAATAAACTTGTGTCTTTTTGAAATCAAGGCTTAAAACTTGGGTCACTTAAAGTGTTTAGTTAACATAGTTTTGAAATCCATAGAAAAAGGAGAATTGATTTTTTGGTCATAGTAGCACTTGAAAATTAGCTTAAGTCCTGTTTCGTGGAAACGTCTTTAGTTTTTATAATTATGTCTCAGACTTAATTTACTTTTAAGTTTTCGTATCTGGCAATTTTGCCTTACCAGTCAAGCGTTATGGCCCAAAGGCAGGAAGTTCCTAACTTGTCATCCTGCTTGATTCCAGAGTTTTTCCCGATTTTGTTAGGTGTTAGGGCGGCCAATAAGCCATCTTTTAATTGAGGTTTAGATGAAGAAACCCGATTTTTGCAGATCTATAAAAATGTTTATTCTGGTCACAACCGTTATTCTAGGGTTACACGAAATGTGTGCCTTTCCGGCATATTTAGTCTAAAACGATACCACGATATAAAAACGACTCAAAATGAAATTATCTCAGACTTTCTTGTTTTTTCAACTTCTTCGATTAGAAAACTCCATCGATACATGAATATTTAATTGCCGCTATTCTTTTCTCGTGACAGTTCACAGCTATCCCGCCTTATCGATACCACTCATGCATTTGGTAGCAAAATCTTTCTTTCCGCTCTTTTCAACTACCTGAAGTCCTCTGTTGCGATGTATTACTATCCACTTAGGGACGACGTTATTTTGGGGTGGGGGGTGGGGAATTTTTAATCCGAAGACACAAACTTGACGATATGCGTTATTCACAACCAAAGCATCCACAAATACCTGACAATAACATGAATAAGTTAAGTCCACATCATGATTGTGTTAACAATGTATTATTTCAACAATGTATTGTTCAGATATTCAGTTTGTAGAAGCGATTTTAGGTGATTTTTTTAGGGGAGGGGGGAGGGGGTTTGCAGTCTCTAATAGACCTCAATGTTCCCTCCCCTTCCCCGTCAAAGAGGCTTCGAACATAAAGTATCATGTTCTTACGCAAACGCAATGCAATTCTACATGTGATGGACTTATGTTTTACAGTTTGTAATTTTAAAGCTCGAATAGCTGATAAATAAATTCTCTAACTTGCTCAATGAACCGCTGATCCTTGGCGTGCATTTATAAATTATTGTAAGCACCCAGTCAACTGTGATCACATAAATGAATAGGACATTTTATGACGAGTCCTCTCCCTTAAGTTTTCCTTTGCTAAAGTTGTGATTGTCTGTGTTTTTAGTGATGAGTGACGTTTAGACCTGTCTGATTAAATGAAACGCGTTTTGTCATACAGCAATTGGTAAGTCAAATGCAAAACAAGGTGGCATGAATGTGTAAAGATTCAAGAAGCAATTTTTCAGAAGGAATATTTAAAGCTCTTGTTCTTTCCAAAGCGTTAGTTCACTATTGTCGCAGCATTCTAGCTCACTCGGTTTTCATTGGCAACGCGATGCTGAATTTTGCAACCGCAGAACTCGATATGAGTTATTTCAATTTTTTTGTTTGATGATTAAGCAAGTAAAGCAGAACTGTATTACTCAGTGGTTGCATGACTTAATAAAAAAAGGAAGGTGTGATTCGGAGTTATTGGTAAACTGCAGTCATCCATGATTCAAACATGTAGATATTGGCCTGTTGTAATTGCATCCTGGAAAAGGGAATTTTCCCTCTTTCACTATTCATTGCTCTGTGGTTTCATTAATACGCCCATTTCTACAGTCAACCTTACTCAACCATTGAAGCTGTTCAAACGAAAGCCAATTACGTTATTGATAGAAACTAAAGCAGAAGTAAGTTTTATTTATCTTGCGTAAATTAATCTCTGTTACCCTCAAATAACCTAATTGCAAATTCGTCCATGTTAGATCTTACAGGAAGTTAAAACTTCCAGTCAAGTCTTTAAAAAGATTGTTGCTTATAGAAACATCTTTCCACCTCTTAAAATGAGCCTTCAGAAATAAGAAAAAAAAAACAATGTAGTGTGGTGTCGAAGGGCACAGTTCGGCTGTAACCCGGCTTCCGGTACCCATGCGTGTTTTAACCCCTTCACTTGGATACGGTAATACTGCAGGTCATCCCTTACATGATCTTGAAAGCGAAGGTTGGCTCAACCTCGACAATGACACCACCTCGCACGGTCTAAACATATAGGTGAAGTTAGTACAAGGATATCTACAGCTATAGGCGCCCTTAAACGTATAAGACCATTCATCTCAGAACAAGGCACTGCCCTCCAAATCTATCAAGCGTTCATCTTACCCCACTTTGATTATTGTAGCTCCGTTTGGGGCAATTGCAACTGAACTTGAAGTGATGAGCTGCAAAATCTTCAAACTAGAGCTGCCAGGGCAATTACCAGGTCCAATTATGACACAAAGTGCCGTTTTCCTTTTGAATCTGGTTAATTGGGATCATCTAATATTACACGCCGGCAATAGACTAAAGCCATATTGATGTTTAAAATGACCAAAGGTCTCTCCCCAGCGTACCTCCAGAATTTATTTTATACCCGCAGTACACAGTCTAACTTAAGAGACTCTGAGGCTAAACTCGAGTTGCCTATGCCACGTTCGAATTATTGGAAGCGTGCTTTTTGCTTTTTGTTATAGTGGAGCACGGTTATGGATACGTTTGTTCGTCGGCTTTAATACGGAAATTACAGTGGTTTAAAAACTTTAAAAGTAGGACTGAGTGGTAAGATACGTAATGAACAGCAATCGACAATTTTCAGTACCGTCGATTTCACCGTTACGAGAGAATGACACAACACAGAATACATGATATTCCATAACCTTTTATTACTTTAAAAAGCAGATTAAACATCAAGCGTCTTTACCTTTCTTTCCTTCCAGCTTTATCCTTGATTTGACATTGGATCATCTCATCGAAAAAGTTTTAATTGTCTTTTAGTTATTGAAGAATGGTAGATGGAAAGTTACAAGCTGTAGAGCAGCGAATGCTAGAGCTTGCCATTGCGATAAGTGTAGAAGACAGGTATCGTGAAGGAAGGGCTCATTTTCATCTCGGCGGTGCTTACCTCAACCTACCTGATTATCAACAGGCCATAAAAAATTATGCACAAGCATTACATATTTTCATAGAAATAGGCTGCAGGGCTGACGAGGGAGCAGTCTATGGGAACCTGGGCATTGCCTATTTTAGGCTAGGTAATTTTAAACAAGCCATTGAGTACTGCAAAAAACATCTTAGTATTGCAAAAGAAGTAGGGGATAGGGCTGGGGAAGGATCAGCCTATGGAAATCTGGGAATTGCCTATCTTAGCGTAGGTAGTTTTAAACAAGCCATTGAGTACTGCGAAAAACATCTTAGTATTGCAAAAGAAATAGGGGATAGGGCTGGGGAGGCATCAGCCTATGGAAGTCTCGGAATTGCCTATCTTAGGGTAGGTAATTTTAAACAAGCCATTGAGTACTACGAAAAACATCTTAGTATTGCTAAAGAAGTAGGGGATAGGGCTGGGGAGGCATCAGCCTATGGAAATCTGGGAGATGCCTATCGCAGTCTAGGTAATTTCAAACAAGCCATTGAGTACTGCGAAAAACATCTTAGTATTGCAAAAGAAGTAGGGCATAGGGCTGGGGAAGGATCAGCCTATGGAAATCTGGGAAATGCCTATCGCAATCTTGGTAATTTTAAACAAGCCATTGAGTACTACCAAAAATGTCTTAGTATTGCTAAAGAAGTGGGGGATAGGGTTCAGGAGGGATCAGCCTATGGAAATCTGGGAAATGCCTATCTTTCTCTTGGTAACTTTAAACAAGCCATTGGGTACTACGAAAAAGATCTTAGTATTGCTAAAGAAGTAGGGGATAGGGCTGGGGAGGGATCAGCCTATGGAAATCTGGGAATTGCCTATCACAATCTAGGTAATTTTAAACAAGCCATTGAGTACTGCGAAAAACATCTTAGTATTGCTAAAGAAGTAGGGGATAGAGCTGGGGAAGGATCAGCCTATGGAAATCTGGGAAATGCCTATCGCAATCTAGGTAATTTTAAACAAGCCATTGAGTACTGCGAAAAAGGTCTTAGTATTGCTAAAGAAGTAGGGGATAGGGCTGGGGAGGGATCAACCTATGGAAATCTGGGAAATGCCTATCGCAATCTAGGTAATTTTAAACAAGCCGTTGACTACTACGAAAAACATCTTAGTATTGCTAAAGAAGTAGGAGATAGGGCTGAGGAGGGATTAGCCTATGGAAATCTGGGATATGCCTATTGCAATCTAGGTTATTTTAAGGAAGGCAAGGAGTACCATGAACACAGTCTTAGCATTTTCAGGGAAATTGGAGTTTGTCTAGGAGAGGGAATCGCGTGGTATTCGCAAGGTCGTGATTATGAATTGTTGGGTTCCTTGAGTAATGCACTTAGTTGTTATCGTTTAAGTATAAAACATTTTGATGAAACAAGGCATAGTCTGAAGTCAGAAGATGAATGGAAAATAAGTTTTCGTGATTGTCATCACATGTCATACACTGCTCTGTGGAGGACACTTTTGAAGAATGGAGAGATTGAAGAAGCTTTGTATGCTGCTGAGAAAGGTCGAGCACAGGCTCTGATTGATATTTTGAAAGATCAATACGGCATTGACTCTCAGTCCTTTTCTGCACTTGCTCCGAATCAAACTCTTACAGCTGCATTAGAGCTTTTACCTTCACAGGCCGTTTTTGTGGCACTTGACGAGAACAAGATCACGTTTTGGGTGCTAAGAAAAGACAGCAAGATCAGCTTTCGACAAAACGAAATCGCTCATGGAAGTGCTGATTTTTTTATGGAAACTATTTTGAAAGAGGTCGGCGTAAGGGATGGTGTCAGATGCGAGAATCGTTCTTTGGATCCACTACGCAGTGACCTGTCTTGCAGCGAAAAAGTTATCAGTGAGAAATCAGTTCTACCATCTTCATACTCTGTTAACTCTTTACAACCGTTGTATGATGTCTTACTCGGGCCAATTGCAGACTTGCTCCAAGGAAATGAGTTAATCGTTGTTCCCGATGGACCATTTTGCTTGGCTCCATATTCTGCATTGAGTGAATCTATCAGGATCCGCACCGTTCCCTCGTTGACCGCTTTTAATGTGATCGTTGGTGCACCTGAAGACTTCCACAGTAAGACTGGAGCACTGCTTGTAGGTGATCCGTGGTTGAAGGAAGTTACTAACAATAAAGGGGAGCCCATTTTGAAACAGCTACCGTACGCAAAACAAGAAGTAGAAATGATTGGACAACTTCTGCAGACAACACCACTGACTGGAAATCTGAGGTGCTGAAATGTATGAAATCAGTTGCGTTAGTTCACATTGCAGCACATGGATGCCAAAAAACGGGAGAAATTGCTTTAGCCCCAAATACCGAACGGAAATCGCCAATCCCCACAGAGGAAGACTTCATTTTGAAAATGTCGGATGTTCAGAGAATTTCTCTTCGAGCAAGACTAGTTGTTCTGAGCTGTTGTCACAGTGGCCAGGGAGAAGTGAAGTCTGAGGGAGTGGTGGGAATTGCAAGGGCTTTCCTGTGTGCTGGAGCTCGGTCTGTTTTCGTGTCACTCTGGGCAATTGATGACCAGGTAACGTTGCTGTTCATGAGGAGCTTCTACCAGCACCTGGTAGATGGAAAACGCACAAGTGCAGCTCTTCAACTGGCAATGAAATCTCTGCGAGAGTCAAAGAAGTATTGGGCTATAAAGCACTGGGCGCCATTTGTGCTGGTTGGTGATGATGTCACGCTGGAATTTCCAAAAAAATGGTAAGTGAAGTTCGAGTTTAATGCAGAAAACAAGAATACTTTCAAATTGGAAAACTGACGATAGGAATCACACTGCAAATAGGACTAAGATGGCATGATAACGAGATGCTAGCTTCGTAGTGTAAACAATTCAAAGTTTCCTCTAACACGCTTTTGTCAAAAATGTAATTCCCACATGCCTATCACGCATGCACAGAAGCATAAACGATACACTTTGCATTGGTGGACAAACTGTTTTCGTTCAGCCTTTTCTCGCTTTTTGGTAACTGGTGAAGATGGCTCATTTAATCACCTTGTGATGTCTCTTTTGGTGTTTCTGTTCTCCCATAGGTCTCTGAACGTCATCTTTTGTAGGGAATTCGAAGACAGCATCATCCTGCACGTAGCCATTCGCATCGGCGCATTGTGTATGCTCGAAAGTACCAGCTATATTTAGAGCTGTTTTTACTTTTTTTCAATTTTCAAGAATCGATGTTGAAGATGCTAGAAGACTACCTGGCAGAGCCTGACGCTTCAGTTATTGCCGAGCTTGTAAAAGAAAGTACAGTGGGTTAAAAGTCATGGTTATGCCAGTAGAACAAGCTCCAAAGGTTTAGTAGAGGTTTACTGCGTTAACTAAACCAACAGACTGAGATTATTGTAAGTGAAATTGTGACAGAAAGCTTAGATTTATAGTAAAATGCTAGTTTCACCCGTTATTTTGATACTTCGTTTCTCATATAACTTTAAAAGTCAGTGTTGCTCCAATGGCGATCAAAATCATAGTGCTATAGCTGAGTTGCTAAAAATCATGTTTTAGTTGTTTGAAACTGTTTTTGTTGTCACTTTCGGTGATGGACCTTAACATGACGCTTTTACCGTGATAAGGAAAAGAGACACGTTTGCAACATTCAAAGATCATAAAGAAGGGAAACGACGGGTGAAATTTTTGTCCTATTCTTCTGCATAACAAATGAGTGAGATCATTAGCAATAAAGAAGCCTTTTTTCTTTTTTAAATAAATTTCCAAGTTCTTTATAGGGTTTACCCTCCTCGAGTTATCGGTGATGTTTTTAAGCAAAGTGAAAGAATGTGTTTGCATTCGAAAGTAGTTTAACTTCTGGAATAATAGTTGGGGAACTAACAAATCCGCTGCAAAGTTTGAAAAAATTCTCTGGAGTAGATTCATAGCCACCTTCACAACTGGAAAATCTTAAGGTGGCTCTAAATCCGCTCCTGAGAATTTTTTATACCTCTGCAAGTTTTATCGTAGCCTGCTAACCACTTTACAGCAATAAAAAATGGAGGTCACCAAGTTCGTTTTTTCGAGCTTTTGAAGACAAAATATAGGGCATTTTTTTAAAAGGCTTTTTCGTAGCCATGGTAATCTTTTACGTCACATTAATGAGTGCACCTTGTTAAGAAATGATTGGTGTTTCATTTGGTAACATAACATTTGATGTTAAGTGAAAAAGTTGGGGTAGATTCAATTCTTCCAAATAGTGCAGTTGGTTGCACGTGTTGGTTTGAGCCTCAAGGGAACGAAAGGCTAGAGGCAGCCTATACTATGGCCTTTAATTTAGACCATTTCCGTCGCAAGGGTCAAACTGATGGTATTTGGATATCTGGGTCATGTAACGCAATCGAATGCTTAATTACGTTTAAAACTGAAACCCTAATTTAATATAAGGCTCTGTTGCATTTTGCGATTTTTCATGCAACTGCTCTCGAAACGCCATAGCGAGACACGTTGCAAGTTGCACACTTTACAACTGCCAAAAACAAGGTGCGACAAATTGCAGAACCCTTCGGGGAAAGTAGAATCCATTGCTACCTTGCGCATTGGTTTACCGAATTAACACATACTCCAACGCGTGCTGTGAAATCTGCCCTACAACTTGTGTCGCAACGGATTGCCTCATCAGTCAGTGTAATGTTCCTTTAACGTCATGAGATCATCGAAAGGGAGACAAATTGCAAGAAACGTTGCCCAGTGTAAAAACTGCCAAGCCAGTAGCTTTGCAATGAGAGATCTCTCGTCAAAACAAAATTGACCGACAAGTTGCTCGAAAAATTGCCGAGTGTAACAGCGCCTTTATGAGTCAAGTAAGTAAGGAAACCATCTAACGTTGGATACGACAACTCACTCTCCATTTGCTTATCATATAACTTTATTAGAAATCAGAAATATGCTCAGTTTTACAAAATGTGTTAAAATGTGTCTTCCAAACGCACATACAAAATGCGTTTGTGAAGATCTGTAGATTAATGTTTATTTTGGGGAAAATGTTACAAAAAAGCTTTGTAAACGAGGCATTAAGCACTCTGCAAAGGAAACAGTGTTGAAGTCGGGGATTAGATGTATTAGCTGTGTATATCTACAGTTTGTAGGTATAGGCACCGATTTTAAAAGGGTTTCCTTTTCGATATCTTCGGTGCTATCCAAAAAAAGACGACGTAGGTCTGGTTTCGAAAGCTTTGCATGTGTTTGTCAATTGCTACTCCGTCCATGAAAACAGTGATTTCATTTCGTCCTGGTGTAAACATAAAAACAAACAGTATTAAGTTAAGCCACAAACAAAGTCTGGAAAAGTTAAGTAGTCAAAATGAAGTATGCTACAACAATAAAGGATTTGCTTGGCATGCCAATATGACCGTCATTTCATTTTTTGCTTTGCTTTTTTCTTGTTTGCTGGGGAGGGGGATAACCCCTTCAAAAGTACTTATTGTAGATTGCAAGGGTAAGTTTTTTCCACAACTAAGCTTTTAAGTGGCCTCGGAATTATAGCCGGAATTTACAAAAGTGTACCCCTATTTCACATTTGAAGCATTAATGTGCACATTAGTCTGACATTGTATTGACTGAATACTTTTTATGATGACAGCAAATTCCAAGGAAAAGGTCATGAATTTTTTACTTGTCATGCTTTAAGCCAAACGTATTTAAAGTCGTGATAATTGCATACCTCTGCCACACGAGCTCCTCGCGGTCGTACTCTTCGTTTGAAGCGTACATGGCCGACACCGCGGCAAAATGAGTGCGCGTGCTCTACTTCGAACACCGATTTTAATGGTACCTCGGGCGTGGAAGTGATTCCCGCGTGGGTCAAGCCTGCGCACTCATTTTGCCGCGGTGAGTTAAACACATCACAGTTCCAAGAATAATAAACACAGTGATACCCGGCATCGCCACGAACGCTCCCAATCCAGATGAGAGCGTTGTCGGCTTGGAGCTGTCCAAAATGACGCTGTGGTCTGGAATGTGGAAAATAAGGGAAAACCCAGTTACACGGCATAGCTTCCTGTGCTATGAAGAGCTGGTAACACTGAAAGCCCCACGGTGAACCAGTTACGTCCCTCCCTCCGGCGATCAGTGCTTCGTTCAACGGGTATTAAAAGCCATAGCTATACAGATCAAATAAAAAAGTCGAAAGCCACCACTAAAATCACCAGTGATCGGAGTGGCTACCTGTGGATCCAAAAGCCTTTCACTAAAGGAGCACGATAATCCAAAAAGACTTGTTTAATTCACCGAAACGTACCAACGCAAGTTTTGTTGTCTTTTTGCAAGAAGAAGCCATTTGAGCAGCAACAGTTGTAACTTCCTTCGGTGTTGTTACAAAGTTGCGAACAGCCGTCACGAGGAGCGTCAAATAGACCAACAATTAATTTAGTGGGCGAAAAAAGCCAGTCAGTCAGTCAGTCAGTCAGTCAGTCAGTCAGTCAGTCAGTCAGCGGTTAAGCTTGTCGTCTAACCAAACACTCATTTAGCCAGTCACAGGACGTCAGCAAGCCAGACAGCCATTAAGTCAATTAAACAAGAAATTGCGCCCCCCCCCCCCCCCACTTAGTGTCAATCAGTCAGTCTTTTATCCAGTTTGGCTGTCAGCCAGCCATTCTGTTAATCAATCGAGTAGCCTTCGCTTCACGTATCTCCTCACAAAAAACCCACTCACTTGAGTGCTACTATGATCACTTCCTTTTTTTTTTCTGATTTTGAAAGTGTGTTTGCTTAACACCTGACTGGCAAAATTTTCAAGCTCAGTGAGCTTTGATTTTTATCCAGAGGCTCTTTGCACAAGTATTAATAGACCTTTACGATGGCCGCCATGTTGGATTTGCTATTATCATGCAAATTAGCTCGGCGGGTCTAAAACACAGGTCACATTCCACAGGTCACTCGTTGCAGGTCATTGTTTTACCTTTTTGAAAGTAACCCAAAACCTTCAATTTGGCTAACCCTAGGCCTAAAAACCAACCTTAAGCCTAGGGTTAGCCAAATTGAGGGTTTTGGTTACTTTCCAAAACGTAAAACAACGAGATGCTTCTGTGAAGCATACACTGGGTTGCCTGTGGTACGTGCTACAGAAAATCAGAAGGCACTGAATTGTGTGGTATTGAAATACAGCGTTCCAGTCTCTGAAGAATAACAAATAAAAGGGAGGCGAGAAACATTGGCTTCTGGGCTGGCATGTTGATAGTTTTCAAGTTCCTCACAACTTCTTTTCACCACAAGTGTGCCCTCTGAACACCTGACAGCTTTGTAATAATAAACTTCACTGAAATTAAGCCCTGTTTCGCGGGGTTACTGTTAGGATGGGAGACCAAAACAATAAACCCCTCGTAAAAAACAGAAACATCTGACCGAAAATACTATTAACGCTAACAAATGCGAACTCAGCAAGGTACAGATTTTGTTAGCTTGCTTTAGGCAAAACAAATATTGATGAAAAAGCAAATAACTATTGATACACAGTTTTCAGAAAGAGCAGAAGGAAGTTTCCCGGACGGTCGATCGAGAATAAAATATTTACGACATGAAAACAACATTAATTTTGAACCGTGAATATAGAATATAAAAAGTTACGATCAGCGACAAACATTTTGGGAGATTTTTGCTACGTTCAAGTAAATTGCAAAATCGAAAGTGACATGGCCGGAATTCAGCGGGCGCCGTGATTAAGTTACCGCGGCATGTTTACTCGCCAAACAGTGAAGCATCTGTGTCAAATGATGGCAAGATATCGGGTTTTTGTAAGTTTCTTTTTCTGTCAAGTGTTTTAAAGTTTGACAATGAAATGAGCGAAGTCAAAACAAAGATCACAATCGCCCAACTCTTGTTTATGCAAAGTCAAAATTTATCACCAGGTAATTCCATCATTTCTGAAATAGCAGGTACTTTATTATTCATCTGCCACAGGAAAAATTTTGGATTCCCAAATTGGGAAATTTCTGTAAATTTTCCCAAATTTGGGAAAAATTTGGAACCTTATACCACCTTTTACTTCACAATTAGGGATTTTTTTGGGAAAAAAAATAAATTATCTTTTCAGAACTCAACTTTGGGAAAAATATGGGATTTTACCCAATTCTGGGAAATAAATGGAACATGATTTTCCTTCTCTGGGAAAATATTGGACAAAAAATTGGGAATTTTTTGTGATGAAAAAAAGCAAAAATTGCTATTTTGGGAAAATGTTGGGAAATCTTAATACCATTCAACTTTTTCCCATATTTATTTGTATTTGGGACATAATTTTTTCAGAAATGGGAAAATATTGGGAAAACGGTTTTGGAAAATACCGGATTTACCCAAATCTAAGAGAGAATTGAGACATAGCTCTCTTACTAAGCAAAACGTTTGGGCAACAAAAGTGGGAATTTTTAGTTCTGGAAAAGGTCAAAGTTACTGTTTTTAAAAAAGATTGGGAAAGTTAAAAACTAATTCCCATGAGTTATGTATGAGGACATTATTTCCCAAATCTTGGATTTGAAACAGCTGCTAACCGGCTGCAATTATTTGATATGAAGCTATTGCTACAAGGGTATTAGAGGTGCATTTATATGGTACAAGTGAAAAGAAAACTAGAAGTAAAAAAAAATCAGACACATGTGGTGTTGACTTGTATTATGCATTGTATTATATAAATGTTTCATTATGGCATGTGTTATCACTGCAGGAGCACAATGTGATGCTACTTCTTGTCCAAATCGGAGGACTTTTTTCGCTACTTTCCATATAGTTTGCCGCCATGTTGCTTTTTGTGATGGATATATGCTGTCCTAATAACACAGTGGGCTCAGAATCACCGTGCATGGACCATTTTTCGGCGGGAACGCATAGCCAACCTTAGCCAATCAGTTCACGACTTTCAAACACGGACCAATCATGAGCCAGCGTGGCTGGTGGCTTTGTTTGCGCACTTAAGAGGAAATGTCCACTAAAACCGAGCGAAAATAAAAAAGGTTGGCACATGATGAAAAAAACAAATTCTTCATATTTCATACAAAGATAGGCTATCATACTGTAAGAAACGTGGTGGGATTTTTTTCTTGAAAGATTTATTTTAATTCCCGACAAGGACGAAATTCTGTTCGGCCCCCGCGATCAGAGAAAACGCCGCCATTTTAGCGTAAGATGCTAAATTCAAATCAATCCCCACTTTCAGTTCGCATCGCTTTTAACCTCACATTTGTGCCCAGAAACTTCTTTAATACGTGTCAACGAGTAATTCGAGCCTAAACATTCACTTCTGTGTCGAAACAGAAATTCAGGGAAAGCCGTGAAAAATTAGCAAAATTTTGCGTGATCGAAATTCCCGGCTCGGTGCATTTTTTCAGAAGGAGATATCCATTCCCGGTAAAATAGCAAATCGCCCGAAATTTTTAGATTTAGTTAGTAGAAACGTTGGTCTTAATCCGGATATAAAAATTAGCGCCGGGCTTTTTATCAGCGCCGACTATCAACACCCTCAAAATCGGCAAAGTCACAGCATCAATCCGTCAACTTGTGTAAATGGTGTCACGGAAGTCAAGCCGTGACTTCTGCCACTTCTTTTCAGTTGCTCATGATATCTTTCGTTTCTTAATTACTGGCGTATTATGAATGCGATTGCAAGATTTAAAGGGCTTTTTGCACTTGAACTAACATGTACAAAACATATTTGCGTGTATATTTAATTAAAGTGAGGAATGAAGAGCGACTTATCATTATCAATTTCACAGTAATCCTGCGCTTGTTTTTCATATTTATTTGGAAGCATCAAGCCTAAAAAATAAATTATGTGCGAAATGAAGGAAACAAACTTTACGTTGTCGTTGTGGTAAAATAAATTCTGATTTCAACCTGTTAAGGTTGAAATCAGAATTTATTAAAAACCTTAAGGATGTCACGCAACGATTTGGACGTAATAAACCCCAGTCAGGCTCTCAAAAAAATTGAGGCTCGACAAAAAATTGAGCCCTACTATTTTAAACTGTATTCCTAACTGTTTCGCGAGATAAGTGAGTTCTGAATACACGAAAGTAGCATATCGGGTCCCTTCAGTAAAACGCTGCGCACGTACTAGATATTCGATTAAGTTCAACTTTGAAAAATAATAAAATCGTCAGCGCGTAAAGAACCGTGACAAACTGAGATGCAATAACGAGGACGAGAACGGCCAACGGGAAGTTTGGGGAAAAAGGTGTCAAAAAGTGCCACTAACTATATTGCACGCGCAACATAAAACGTTCAAAGAGAGCAGTCATAAGACTGCGCAGAACAAAATGCTACCCCATTAATCCAGGCGATGTTACGGTTTTTGGCAATTTTAAGGATTTTAAACCCCACCAAATCGCAAGTATAAAAGTCCAATGTCCCGTTTTTTAAACTCGTATACAGAACTGCGTATTGTGAAAACAATTAGCAAATGTTATCTTGAAATTCCTTATCATACATTGCATTGTGAAATAATTCAGAATCACGGGCAGCAAAGAAACGAAAACTTGACCTGAACTTTGAAAAGAAAATGTGGAATTCTGGTTCGGATATAATTTACTTAATCCAATACATACTACTTTAATCATAGCTGCTTACAAGTACACTTATCACTGAGCGTTTTTAATTTTTCGATGTACGGTTTCCGGCGCCTAACCTTGATGTCGTCAACAGCGATACCAAAGTGACAACACATCTCTCTTAGGAGTGGGATTGAAAGGGTGTTCAGTTTCCCTGTAGAGGACAGTTCGCAAAGGTTGAAAGAGTCAAACACAATCGGGTGCCTTGGTGTGAGATCGTCAACCACTTGGGATATCATGGTATCAATGTCAGCCTCATATCTAGCAGTCTCCATCACCTCGATTTCAGCTTCTTCGTCAAGAGTTTTCTTTGACGCAAGACGTGAAAAGAATCCTCCTATTTGATTGGTTGTCAGGAAGTCGTCACTGGAACATCCCGGTACCATTGATATCTTTGCATGCATCATAGATCGAGCCACTGATGCCGGATCAGTTTTTTGCCCTGTCATCTCTCCGAGTTTGAACTTTTTGATAAGATATGACTGTTGTGCAACAGTGAACCTAGTACGTCGAGGTCAAGTGAGACTTGATGGTCGCTGCCTTGCGGTCACACGCACCCTTTCCTCCCTGTGGATCTGAAAAGTCAAGCCTCTTTTGGCCTAATTTGCTTGAGCTAATAATGACGTGCCTGCAGTGATAGCAGCCGGCATTGTCTTGCCGATAGTAGACGGTTGTCAAGCTTGGCATGATGGATTTCAGCTGCTGGATCATGTCTGCCATTACTGCGAGAACGGCATTGCTATTCTGACTGCAGGCATTAAAAATATGGCAGAATGTCAGCATCTGTATTTCGCCATCTACTCTCGTAAACGCAACACTGATATGCCAAGGAATTCCTCGTTTTGCAAACTAGTCTGTCTGGCTCTCGCGGTACTTCCGTGGCAAATACTTCCTGGCCCAGTCCTGGATGACAAGGACAGAGGATTCGTTTAGTGATTCCAGGAAGTTAATCCTTGCTGAATTTTGGTGGATTGAGCGTAAAATATGTGCCTTCCACGATACTATTTGAGCTTTTGCCTGTTTTACTAAGAAACGCATTTCTTCACAATCGTCATCTGATAAATTGCTTGGGTGTTGTCTATTTCAGCATCCATTGTTGATGCTAACAACTCGCAGCGATCGCAACAGTCGTCATGACTGTGTTTGCAGTCATCATAAAAAGCAGGATCTTTGCAATCACTCAATGCAAACAACCTGCAACGATCTGCCACAGTTGAACCCTCACAAACATGTACCTGCAGTTCTCTTACTGTTTAAGGATTAAAAGAGTGTCATGAACGTTGTCATGGCAACATCACATCTAATGACAGGCAGATATACTCCTATTTTTCGTTTAAATTCCTTAATATTTATAGTTTTCTTCGGCGAATTTTCTTGTTCTTTGCCACATTATGGAAATGATATTGCCTGACATTTTGAAGCGGTAAAAAGTCAAGGTCGCTGAGACGCTTTTGCCAATATTCTGTAATCTGTCTTTTCCTTTACTGTATTCAGACAGATTTTAACAAATGTAGGGTAGTTGATAAGAACTGTATGTGGTTAGAACTGAGCCAATTTAAAACAAATTTTACCCAAGGGAATGCGAGAAAATTAGCAGTTAATTTTACAGATTTGGTCACGCTGCCGTCATAAAGATTGTAAGAACAAACGCGATTCAGGATTTACGCGCCATACCAGTGCCCAGCTTGCGCGCAGCCATAAAACTCTAGGGAGCCTCCTTAATTGAATTTTTTTGGTCTTTGGCCTTACACACGTCACCATTCCCTTGGCCCCAGTCATTCCAATTAAAAAATAAAATCCTTCAATGTCTTTTAGTTAAGCCACCAAAAGCCACACACACTTTCCCAAGACATGGCCAACGTATGCGCAGGAAACTCACAAAATTAGGATCTCTTGACCAAAAGTACAGACTTACCAAAGACATTTCTGCAAAACTGTGGGTGAGACTTTCTTTTGTTACGCTTGAAGGGGTTGCTATGCTAGTCTCACCAAGTAAGCTAGCTGCAAGCCTCTCTCTGCAATCTCTACAAATACCTACAGATAAGACGACATATAACAGATATAATTATTCAGTGAGGCACGCACGATCCTATGTAGATCTGTTTTGTAAATTTTTACATTCACTATGAGAACGTTTGTCAGATTTCCAACAGTGCACAAAATGGTTCCATAACATTGCAAACTCTGCCTCAGAAGTCATCTCCTGTTGATCGACCCCAGAGCATCTCTTAACCACTCAGTGACAGCTCTAGTCATAGCAATGAATTTGCCAATTACAATCCGGATGAGTGAAAATATATGTTAGATTTGCAACTTCTGATTCCGATTGTACTCACACGCACAGCTTAACTTCGGAGTAACATAATTGATTACATACCAGATCCTGCGGGAACAAAGACCCCTGTGTAACGGAGAATTTCCTTGGACTCCTTCTTGCCAAAACCACGATCAGCCTTCCTTTTGTTGGTATGCTTAGCAGAACCCCTTAGCAAGCCCAGATGGACACGAGATCGATTTGCTCCCCTTCGCCAACCAATTCCCAAGCTAGAGCGATGCGCTGGACAGACTGTCCATGCAGAAATTTTACTTGGAAAGGAAAACGTGGAAGCACGAGCGAGAATAAGTTCAATCTCGGAGGAAATATCACTTATTCCAACACTCCTTACATATTCGCCAACACCTCTGTCAAACGATGATAGGGGCACGGTATCACCACTGGGATATCGCTTGTCATAATCGCAAACACCTCCAACTAACTTAAAGAAAGAACATTTACTTTCCATGACGAAAGGGCAGCAATAGCTGTTCTGGCAGTCGCTTCAAGAAACGTAACAGCAGAAGCGCTCTGGACAAGCTTTTTTATGCGGCTGTCAATGAAAGCTAGTCCTGTCAATCAAAGCCAAATTTGAAATTTCCTTGACCACCCGCCTCGTTTCCACTGTATATACTTTAGAATGAAATTTTCTCTCATTAATTCACACGACGTTTTAACAACATTTCGGTAATATTTTATCCCTGATGCTATTACTTTTGGATTAAAAGAAGAAAACCAAGAAAGTGATGTCGTTATTTCAGTAATGCACCGGAAGTTGTTACGATCCTACCCAGAACAGTTGGCTGTTTATTAACCTCATCATATTCTGAAATTTCCACTTCTCTCCGGTATCGCTTACCCAATACAAGACAAAAAGAAATCTCATCGCAGGGAACTATCATCGAGGTATGCTGCAACTTTGTGCTTATGCGACATTTTCAGCGACAACTGTTCAAACGTTTCCTGCTGTGCAAGTGTTTTGTTGTTTACGCGTGTGGACAGATCGATTTTGCCGATTTTGAGAGTGTTGATACTTTGCGGTGATAAAAATCCCGGCACTAATTTGTATATCCGGATTAAGACCAACGTTTCTACTAACTAAATCTAAAAATTTCGGGCGATTTGCTATTTTACCGGGAATGGATATTTCCTTCTGAAAAAATGCACCGAGCCGGGAATTTCGACCACGCGAAATTTTGCTAATTTTTCACGGCTTTCCCTGAATTTCTGTTTCGACACAGAAGTGAATGTTTAGGCTCGAATTACTCGTTGACACGTATTTAATTAGTTTCTGAGCACAAATGTGAGGTTAAAAGCGATGCGAACTGAAAGTGGGGATTGATTTGAATTTAGCATCTTACGCTAAAATGGCGGCGTTTTCTCTGATCGCGGGGGCCGAACAGAATTTCGTCCTTGTCGGGAATTAAAATAAATCTTTCAAGAAAAAAATCCCACCACGTTTCTTACAGTATAATAGGCTATCTTTGTATGAAATATGAAGAATTTTGACTTTTCATCATGTGCCACCTTTTGCTCGATTTTATTGGACATTCCCTCTTAAAAAATAGGCGCCATTTTCTAGAAGTTGTTTGTGGGCTGTTGACGCGTATCGACAGGAGTTCTTGTGCAAAGATGAACGAGGAAATAAACGTGGAAGATAAATCAAAAGTTATCACAGCTCTTCGACCAAGGCATCGCCAAAGCATTTGAAGGTAATTAAAGCTTATTTAAGTCTTCTCGAAAGATGTATACCATTCTGCGATCGTTTTGAAGGTTGAATGAGTTGTTAATTTCACTTTATCATCCATTATTTGATGACAGAAGAAGAAGTAAACTGTCCTTTAGCCATTGCCGATCTCTTACAAAGAGATGCCGACTCCCCAATCTTCGTGAAGCTGGGGTTAAATTACGGGAAAGCCTTGCGATTCAAACAAGAGTTTGAAAAGCTGATTCCGCCATCTCCACGAGGAAAGAGAAGGAACGTTCTGACTACGCTATCGCCAAGCAGTGCTAAGCCTTCGATGGGCGACATGGCCACATTTTCGCCAGAGCTCAAGCGTTTACACCTTTCAAAGTGAGTGTGTTGTTTTGTTCTCAGATTACCTTGATTTATTGGCAAGTGGAAATGTTAGATAAGTTATTTTTGTAATCCAACCGTGGCCGTTTTTGCCAAGTTTTAGTTTCGATGGCCTGGCATGTAAGCTCATACAGTTTGACTTCTAGCTGTTAGGCCAGGCCAGGGGTTTTGTTGGGTGTTTTTTATCAAGGTTTTCGGTAATCCTATTTACCAAAAATACGGGTGTTATGAATTCTGTATTTCAATTATAATTTTAGGTATTTGTATAATTGATTTTGTATTTTTAAGATACACTTGTATTAGTATCACATGCCTGGGGATAGAAATGTGGTTTACTGATTGGTACATGTATCCCATTACTTCTCTCCCCTCCTTAGCTGCCTGGGACGACTGAACTTTTTGTTCAAGTTCATGCTATTTTTGTTTCAGGGGTTACCTATATACTGCAGTGTTATTATATAATTATCCTGTAGGTACATGAAATTCAGGTTTAAGTAATTTCAACCAATTTTTTTTATTCATTACAATTCATTACCATAAATCAGAAGAAAGGAAATTAAAATAACAAACTAGATTGAAATCATTTTAACCAGCTATGTTTAGCGGTTGACTGTGCAACAAGGGAAGTCCTGTGCTCAAGTTTTGCCATTAAAACTACACTGTTGTAAGGGACGACAGCCAGTTTCTATTGGAAACAATTTGGTATTAACATCCCAATAAAACACATGAATCACTGAATTAGCAGCAAATGTTCCTTGAGGAATTTTTTAAAGATAATTTAGAACAGTCTTATTTCATTTTATACAGTACTGGTCAAATGTCTCTTGCATCTTCAACTCCTTTACATTTTGTGTAAATATATACAGACGTAAACAAGTGGGAGTGCTAGCAAGTGAGAACTGGAAACACAAGTTTCCTAAATTTAACACACCAGAGAGAAAAGCTGAGCTTGAACAGTTTGCTAAGAAGATCTCTGATGAATGTTCACTGCCTGAGGCTGGCTTCTTCTCTGATGGTATTGCTCAGCATATTAAAAGCTTCTTCAGTGAGCAACGGAGGTTCCAGAAAACCAAGGAAAAGATATCAAATGCATATATACCTGGTGGTAGATATTTCCTTCACTCATATCATTAGGGTGGAATGCTGTGAATTTTAGGGTTGGTTGGTTGGTATTTAATAAGACATTGCAAGGTTTAAATGACTTGTCCAATGACTGACTGTAATTCGTTTTGAAGTTTGGCTGTATACCTAACAGCTGAATAAATTTGTTTGTTTTGGAATAACTAACAACTATTTCAAACCTTTTTTTAAAGTTATCAGTTAGCAGTAGGTAGCATGATTGCTTTGACATGCTATTGACTGGTTTTCATTTTGCTAGTTTGCAGTATCGCCATCCCCATCAGAGTCCAGCTCCAGCAGCGAGGTAGAATTCACACCTCGACCCAAACTTCCATCTATGGTAAGCTACGGCAAGAAACTTTTGCAACCATTAATTTATGTTAATTTTAATAATGAGATGCTGTTGGTAAATTTTCAAAGAATTGGGTGACTTCCCTTGAAGTAGTCGCACTGTAATAAAGGGAGGTACCTTATTAAGTAAAATGTTAACATTATTACTGCAACATAAGTAACGGAGAGGTATTTCTGCACTTAAGTAATACAGCGTTGATATGAAAGATTCTCTCTTTTGATATATGTAGAAAAATGAACTAATCCACTACATCCTTCTGTTAAACAGCCCAAAGAAAATCGTGGAAAAATGCTTTCTCCTGATAATTCTGAGGTATGCACTGGAATACTGTTTTTAGCATTTTATGGCAGAAAATATATAATATTATAACTAGAATTAAGAAAAAAAATTAAAAAGTATTAAGTCTGTTATACTCACTTTAAAATGTTAAAGATTTTCACGAAAAAAGCAACTTTATGCAGCTCAAATGATTGGCCTATCAAATCTCTCCTTGCCATCCTCTTAGTAAATTTAACAACCTGACAGGTATAGCTTACATTTGATTGAAAATGCTACATTACTGAGGTGATAATCCAACAAAACTGCCTGCTGAGTGTTATATTATTATGTTAATTGGCCTGCTTAGCTCTTTCTTTTCTACACAACCTTGATTACAATCAAAGATGTCAAAGTTCTTATATACCCTCTCCATTATCAGTCAGCATAGACACCAAACACATTATTGAAGTAGGTCTGAATCCTTGTACGTTGCATGATGTTGGGATAATTATCTGGCAAATCTGTCATTATAAGCAAGGTCATTTAATAAAGGCTGTACTTT
>NC_090875.1:43106533-43114033 GCF_036669935.1 Montipora foliosa
TACGTACATTATATAGTAAATGGATTTGGACGTAATACTGTAAAAAATGTGATAAAATATGGTAGGTACAACAAATTTTAATTCAATTGCCAAGAGTAACGGAAAAACAACGGAAGTGACTCTAAACAGAGTTAGTAGAGGGGACTACTAACTCTGCTCTAAATGATAAACGGTGTAGCATTCGCTTTAAGATTCGATTGAATTTGATGCGGGAATCAAGCCTAGAATCGCAAAATTTTGTCTTGCGAATTTCAATATCCAATAGGCTAACGAGACAAGATGGGATGAAGTTTATTTTTTGTAAGAATTGCCGCTAAGGAGGTCGTCAGTGTTCAAATTATTCCTTGGGATGCCTGTGTAACAGGCAGCCCAACGGTATAAAACCAGTTGCGTCTCTTTTTCTTCTTAGTAGTCAGATATGGCAATAGCGTTTTGCACTATTACTAAAAATAGACGTTGTCGCACGAGTTCCCCCGCGTGATGGTGCGTTTCTTTGGGATGATCCGAAAAAAGATCACTGAATCAAGATCACTTGGATCATGGTGCATCAGAGAAACCGAAGAAGCCTTTCACAGAGTGGATTTATCGGTTCCTTTGATGCACCGTGATCCAAGTGTCTTGGATCAGTGATGGGCCCATTCTCGTCACCAGAGCCTCGGATCTCATGTCTGCGCATCACCCGAAGTTCTAGGAAACTCTATTTAGGAGAACATGTGCCGTAGGGTTCTTATAGCCAAAACTTACGGCGCCTACTCACTCCTCGTGCTAACATGAATGCACCAATTAGGGAAGCTTTTGATTGTTCCTCACGAAAACCAACGAAAAGACACTTTGTTTCAGAGTTCCCCAGAGCTCTTCTTTCCCTCAGTTACGCACAAAAGAGAAAAGCTCTGGGGTGGAGATTGTGAGGGACTTTCAGTTCAGTCTGACGCTCTCGCAAATTAGCTATCTCGGCAAGAAGACATGAAGCGGGAATGAGGGCCACCCTAATCGTACCGAGCTAAAAAGACGGTGTCTGTCCGATGCATTGCAAGGGAAGAAGCGATGTATAAGGACTTCTGTTGATTATTTACGCTTGTGGTGGTTTCCTTTGTGACGATTTTGGAGGGACATTGAAAAAATTGTGAACCCGGAAGACGAGGGATTGACGAAAATTGTTTTCCGAAACCCGGGAATTTTCAGAGGTCATTTGCGCCCTCCGTATTGAACCAGGGACCTTCAGATCTTCAGTCTGACGCTCTCCCAACAGAGATATCTCGGCAAGATGACATGGAGAGGGCATGAAGGCCACCCTTATCGCATCGAGCTAAAAAAGACGTTGCCTGTCCGATGCATCGTAAGGAAAGAACCGATATATAGAACTTCTCAGACTATTTGCGCTTGGGGCGATTTCCTTTGTGATTTTCGGGGAAAATTGAAAAATGTTGGACCCCAGAAGATGAGGAATGGCGAAAATTTGTTGCGAGCCCTGGTAATTTTCAGAGCTCATTTGAACCAGGGACCTTCAGTCTGACGCTCTCCCAACTGAGCTATCTTCAGCAAGATGACAAGGAGCGGAAATGAGGGCCATGCTAATGGCACTGAGCTAAAGAAGAGGGTGTCTGTCCTATGTCTTGCAAGGGAACAACCGATGTATAGAGACTTGGGAAATCTGTAGTAACTAACCGTTAACTACACCAGTAGTAAAATGGCAGAGTTTTTGTAGACTTCACAGCAAAACGATATTTCTCTCACGTTATCCACAAATCAAAACAGCACGAGTTAAATACATTTTCTGGCTTCTGTCCTAAAACTCTTTCACAAGCTTTTTAGTCGACCATTTTACAGTTCTGTGCTCCGTAACCAGGCCTTTGAATAAAAGGCTGGATTTGACCTTGCTTTAACTTCACTGCTTGTCTTTCGTAAATGGAAACTCGTTAGCATTACAAAAACGTGATTTACAAAAGAAAAGTAATGAAGTTTGTATCAAAGCAACGTCAACTCCAGCCTCGCTTATATTCAAAGGCCTGATAACTGAGCACAGAACTGTAAAATGAATGGTCCATTCTGTAACTTAAACATGAAACCCCCAACTAAATAAGGAAAACTGAACAGAAAGAATCTTCACAAAAGTGTGTATTTTCAACTTTCCTTAAACACAATTTCTACATTATTACCATTAAAGTCTCTTGTAGACTGGGTGACCCGAAAACACTGACCCCCGGTCGATGGACCCTTCTACGGACTGGGTCCACGGACTGCCTCACGGACCGGTCCACGGACTACCCTTACGGACCCCCTATACGGACCACCCTACAACATAGAAATGAAAATAAATAAAAACTAAAGATTTGACTTACCAGTTGTCTGGATAGACCACTCGTGTCACTGGTGTCGGCGAAATCTCAACCGTAACGCTCCGAAAATTCAACAGACTAAGGCTCAGGCTCGGGCACAAAGTCTATTAATCACATACTGCCCCTTCCTTCGCTGTGGACCGGAATCCTTCGAAAAAAGATTGATAATAAGTAAGTTCTATTTGTACATGTATTTTCTTTCTTTCCCTCCGACCTTTTGTTCGGATCATTCTCCCGCGGGTTTGTGAACTCGCCCCAGGCTTCACGATCTCTCAGTCCTGAACAAAATGGCGGAAGAATATATTACCGTTCATTTTCGAAGCACTCCGGTCAACAGCGAAGGAAAAGGCAAGACCTGAGCCTTAGTCTGATTTGCGGAGCGTAACGGCTGAGATTTTGCCGGCAAGAGTAGTCTATCCAGACAACCGGTATAACTAATTTTTAGTTGTTATTTATTTTTATTTCTGTGTTTTTTGGGGTGGTCCGTAGAGGGGGTCCATAAGGGTAGTCCGTGGACCGGTCCGTAAGGCAGTCCATGGACCCAGTCCGTAGGGGGTCCATGGACCGGGGGTCAGTGTTTTCAGGTCACCCATTGTAGACTTCATTCTCAAATTTCATAAAGCTCATCTAGAAATCAATCAAGGTAACAGAACAAAGTTCGCAATACTAGTATTGATGGCTTTTACAGTTCATTGCCTTTTTATATAAGTCCTGTTTCCTTTTTACCAAATTGATGTTCAGTTACACAGTTCAAATTATCCCCATCTGCATAAATTATGCATTTTTGAAACAACTTGGTGAACAAAATGTACAATTAATGTGCATTTCCTTCAATATGGCCCTTTTCCCATAAATTGCCTACAGAGCAAGTAAAAAGGTACCACATAAAGCCTATTCTTGAATAAAATAATATACCGGTAATGTCATTTGAAAGCAACTAGTTTGTAGAGAAGAGGTTGGCAGTTCAGTCCTTAATTAAACCAGCACTCAGGAATGTTTCCTAATTGTGTGGAATCTTACCTTCAAGCGTTAAGCGCCAAACTGCATTTTGGTTTCCATCAATCAAATTTCCTAACATAGCCGGGAAGATTAACTCTGCCTCCAGAAAGGGAATTGGAGTTTTTGTTTAGTTCACAGTTCGAACACTATTATAATAAGTTTTTAGAAATTCTTGAGTAAAAAGATTTGTACAGATCCAACATCGCTTTTGGCGTTAAGTTCAAATGTACATGTACCGTGGGAACCAAAGATGCTGATTGGTGGGTTATGTCACGCATCAATATGATTGATCTTTTCATCTGTGGTTGGCGTCGGAAGTTTGATTGATGGAAGCCAAAACGCAGTTTGGCCATTGGCGCTTGAAGATGAATTCCGCAGAATTATGAAAATTGCAGTAACTACAATGTAAACACCAGTGACCAAGGTTTTAAGCCTAGATTTAAAAAAGATACCTTTTTATTTTACCTGGAATTTTCCTATTTAATGGTATGCCATTATTAACTTTAAGATCTTGACAGTGCTGGATCAAGGATAAAATGACATCAAAGGCCCAATAGTTTAAGGATGCAATGGATGTGTATGCCGCAGAATTAATATGCAGCGCGGGAGTTTTAGGCTTTCAAACTTTTAAACTCACATTTGCATGTATAATAAGTTGCATTCAGACACTGAAATTTCAAGCTAGTGAGCCTTTGACATCACTTTTCCCTGGAACCAGGCCTGTAAGGTCCAATCGATCAGTTTAGCATGTGAGTCCTGGTAGACCGCGAAATCCAAAACTTACACTCAAAGTTAATGGCCTTTGAATAAAAGTCAAAGTTCAAAATTTTGCCAGTCAGGTGTTTACAAACAAACTTTCAAAATCTGAAGAAAAAAAGGTAGTGATTTTTTTATCACAGAGGCACTTTAAGACTGCAGTGATGAATTATTGTTCCCCCAGTCTGTCTAATGCCCTGGCAGATGTTGTTATGCATGATCGGTCACAGGCGGACCACCTTATGTCGTTGTTGTTGTTATCGATCTGTAGATGGATAAAGACATTACGACGGTTGCGATTTGCTCGACAATAAAGTTTGAAAGCAAATAATTTAATGAAAGATCAAACAAAGTGTCAACAAAGTCCTGTTAATTTTTTTTGGTCGTTCCGAGTAGTTTTAGGCGTCATTTTGCGAGATATTTTCTCGACCACCAGTTAGAGAGTCAAGAATATTGACAAGGCAGGCAACGCCAAGCCTCCGGCCAGTGACCTCGTCTTGTTCAAGCGGGAACTGACACCAAACCAGTGAAATTCTAATCTTAAAAACACTCCAGCATCCGATCAATTAGGGATGTCTTCATACCTTCTCTGAGCTTTGTTTTGAGCTTCAGTGCAACGCAACCGTTGCAAAGCATTGGCAACCCAACGGTCGTGTTGTACTGATTCAAATAGACTCATATGCTTCAAATTCCTTTGATCTGGTTTCTTGCACCAATCATGTTGAGAAAGCTTTATTATGGATTTCAGGATCGCCTTTCTCAATGAATTTTCGAAAAATGACGCTCAAATTCAGCGAAGGTATGAGGACATCCCGCAAGGACATGTGACGAGAAAATGTAAAGTTATCATCTGTAGTTATATTATCTTACCCTGAGACTACTTACGGGCAAAAAATGTATTATTTATATCCTTTCTTACGAGACTTTCCTCTCATCCCCCGTTTTAGAATATTCTGTGTTTCAAAATATTCAATATTTACCGTGTTTTAGAATATTCCATGCATTCCGTATTTAGAATATTCTGCGTATTCCGCAATTCCGCCATTCCTCCAAATGAGGTCACCCTTAATTATTTGTAAAATGATCTGTCTTGTTGCAATAGCAACGGGTCGCAAATTTGACACCTATCTCTAATTATCATATTACACATTGATCGCTGATCTAATTACATAAAAAAATCCGAAAATATTCGTGCCTGATCAGTTTTCTGTCAAATTTTGGTCCAAGAAAGCTAATATCATTATGTCGATTTTTATTTACCATCCAAAAATTCGTAATCAACGTTAAAATCACCAAATTTGTGTTGAAAACTGATTTTTGTGTTATTTTTAAACTGTTTTTTCTTTATACTTTCTTTAATGTTTTGGTTCTCCATATAATGTTATATGTTTTTGGAAAGCTTATTTTCTGAGCTTTAAAATGATGTATTGCTTTCCCCCCTTTTGTGATGCTCGGTTTTCTGTTGATTTTCATCTAGGTAAAAGAGTTAAGTCCATTATGTCAGTTCTGACAACAGAATTGTTGTTGAGTGCTCCTTTCCAATCCTCTACGAGATGCAACAACACTGACTCCCAGCCTTATCCCCTCCTGTATGCTGACAAGAACTTTGACAGATGTGGGGCAAAGTAACGAACCAGCTGGTTTTGAGACACCTCTCAAAACCCTTGTAGAGCAAAACAAGAATGGATACAGGCCTGTATTTAGATTTGTCAATTTCGTCATATGTCTTGAAGATGGAACAGATTTCCGCCAATTTCCAGTCTGTGGGACACAAGCATTGTCAATGACAATGTTCATCAGTCTAGCCGAGGGAACTGCCAAAATTGAGGTACTATCTTGTAAGACACAAGCAGGAATCTGATCATGACCTGTCGCTTTATTTGGATCCAACGATTTTAGTATCAGTTCAGTTTCAACCTCTAAGACATGAATAAAGTCAAATTGGGCAGATACTGGATATTTGTCCCCCATGATGGTGACAATGCTTGGGTGATCAGTAATGTCTTCTTCAAGTGACAAGTGCGCCATTCTCTTTAGTTGATTAGTACATTCATTGATACTCTGTTTACAATGCATAAAGGACTTGATTGTATGTCAAAATTGTGCTGGATCACCTTCAGCTCCATCAGCACCAAACCTGAGATATTGCCTTGTGTCTGGACAATGATATGACAATACGCTGTGATCTGTATTTTTCCGAATCTGCAGGATCCTTGCACTGTGGGTACTGTTGCCTTAATTTCTTGTTGTGACGAATGGTGTTCAGAAGTACTGTAGTCACAAAAGCAACGTTTTTGCACTTAGATTTGCTTCTATTGACGGGAGTAAGAGTCTTGGCACAGCATCAGATCCTCCAAAACGTGTCTAACATGAAAAGGAACAACCAAAAGAAATGACAGCGAGAAAGCATTCTGGATCATAATGCTTAAAGTGACATTTTACCATAGTTTTAGGGCGTGATTTAGGGATACAGTAAAAATAAGGTTGTGATCGCTGAGGCCAAGGTCAAACACCTCTGAAGTATTAGCAGAAGGTGGTTTGTTTCTAAGAATTACATCAATGAGTGAGCTAGAGTTACCCACAACTCTAGTTGGCACTTTAATCAAGTTGGTAAAACCATACAATGTAGGCATTCATCAAATCCAGAAGAGTTGTTCCCCCCTCGGCACCATTATCAGGTCGAAAAAGATCACAGTTCAGTCCATTGTGACTGCGGAGGAAACCAAAAATGTACTAACTTCTCGTTTAGTTGTCAATTTCTTTCTCAAGGAGTTTTATACACTCTCAGAGGAAGAAAAATTATAACGAGATGCTCCCGTGAAGCATACACTGGGTTGCCTGTGGTACGTGTTACAGAAAATCAGAAGGCACTGAATTGTGTGGTATTGAACTACAGCATTCCTGTCTCTGAAGAATAACAAATAAAAGAGAAGCGAGAAACATTGGGTTCTGGGCTGACATGTTGATAATTTTCAAGTTCCCTCACAAGTTCTTTTCACCACAAGTTTAAGCGTGCCCTCTGAACATCTGACAGCTTTGTAATACCAAAGTTCACTGAGGTTAACTCTGTCCGGCGGGGTTAGTATTTGGATGGGAGACCAAAACAATATACCCCTCACAAAACAGAAGCATCGGACCGAAAATACTATTAACGCTAACAAATGCAAACTCGGCAAGGTACAGATTTTGTTAGCTTGCTTTATGCAAAACAAGAACATCATTGTAAAAGCTTATTCTACGCAAAAAGTAGGTTCTGGAGGTAATTTTGAGAGAGGAAATTAAGGTTACGCGGGAGACGGCAAATACAAATTCACGATTTCATTAACTTATCAAGACACTAACCTCATTACTGGGTTGCCAGTATGGCAAACCCAGTCGGAATCTTTGTTTAATTTCTTGGGGTTTTTTG
>NC_090875.1:43156533-43164033 GCF_036669935.1 Montipora foliosa
TTGTGTATAACAGCCAGAAGTCAGCCTACTTAGCCAAGTGCTGGAGCCTCACTCAACAGTCAAGAGTCAAGAATTATGTTCGGTGCATTTCGATCCTCCTTGAGAATTTTGAATTTTTCAATAGAAGAAAGCAAAGAAAATGACTTAATTAATTAAGCAGCAACCGGAAACATCAAAACGCGGACAATTGAAAACCTTTTATTTTCACTAACCCTACAGGCAGTATTAAAAAAGAATAAATAACCAGGGAGCTCCGCTTTTAGGCTTGGCAAAATCTATATATTATTTAATATCTTTACCACTGACTTGTCTCATTTATCAAAGAGACCAACCTGTCTAATTACGCCGACGATAATCAGCTGTATTTTTTGCTGACACTGATCCAGCCGTTGTTGAACTCGTTCTTAATAAAGTACTTCAGGTAATGAGCGAATAGTTTTGAAATAATAAGATGATTCTAAACCCTGATAACTGAAAGGTATTGGCTCTGTTGCGACAACCCAATATCAAGCTTTCAATGTTGTTGATAGGGTTGCTATCCAAATTGATCTCGTTGAGCCATTTGGGATAGTTTTGGATGACGCTCTTAATTTTGGCAAACATATTTCGAAAATCAATAAGAAAGTAGGAAAGCAACTAGATGTACCGGTACTTTGTAGGCTGAAGAACATATTACACTGATATTATCGTTTCGAACTGAACTTTGCCTTTACGATTCGTTTATAATGAATCAGTTCAATTACCATTCTTCCGTATGAAAGCACTATGTCAAGAAGTTGGATTGATTGGCTGCATGAACGAGCACTTTGTTTTCTCTACAGTGACTGGTCCTCTGATGTCAGCACCTTGCTAATTAGTCTAGAAGATATATGTATCCAGAACCTTCTAATTTTTGTGTTCAAAGCGGTCAACAATTTTCCGCCAGTGTATTTGAGAGATTGATTCAAGTTAACGGAAAACAGTAAGAACTTGAGAGGGCTTAACAAGTTACAGGTACCCAGACCGAATACTTCTCTCTTTGGTATGAAATCTGTAAGATACTTAGCCCCTGTGAGTTGGAATAGATCGTTTTCACGTGACGTCATCATTTTCTAAAATCCAAAACTAAAGAGCCACGAAAGTTTTTATCCTCATCAGGCATAAGAGGCAGTAAATCCGTATCCATTTGCAATTTTAAAGCTCAATAGCGTGCTTCGTTTGGAAACCAGAGCATTTTGAATTTGTGAGTTATAGCGGTGCGTGACACGAGGCGACGATCGAGTTTATTGAGAAATATATATTTATCTCATGGTTTTGAGCCTTTTTAGAATTTAAAGCAATAGGAAAAGTACTTAGGTAAATAGCTGTTTGTTCAGTACAGATGATCACTTGCCTAGATAGCCAAAGTGAGTAACAGATGTTAACATTATTTTCCGGCCGCCATATTGGTGCACCACAGATGTACACCAACATGGCGTTTTCATACTGGGCCCTGTAAATTTCTGCGAAACATTTCGACGAATATCTGCAGTTTGGGGAAGCGCACAGGCCTAAAACTTGGAGAAGTGTCTTCTTCATTTATCTTCTACAACATCACGAATTCTTGACTTTTTCCACTGGATGGTTTTTGATTTATTTTTTTATTGCGTGACAGTGAAAACGATCTATAATATCCCTGACAGCTTGCCATCCCTAACAGCAATGTCTTCTTTTTATAACTGAAGCTGCACGTTATATTAGCTTCCAGTTAGTTAGTCATATCTTGTAATAAGTTCTTCATTCTGTAACTAGCCCTTATGATTCATCCGTTTTTCTTTGTTGCTATTTATTTCTCGACAAATCAGAATATCTAATTGCCAGAGGTCTAATCAACCTCAGTCAACCGGAGGTTAAATCAAGTATGTATGTATTGATTCCGGTTACAAACAAAATACAGAGTGTGTCTTCAGTGCTAAGTATAACTTTAACAGAAACAAGAACAAAAAAGTTGCACACGGAGGGATCGGTAGGACTATGGGGAATAAGGAAGGAACCCACACTGTTGCTTTTGTCGATTCTTTTTTGATTTCTTCGATCGCGTTTACCACAAGGTTATGTCTCTGACTGACTAGACTACAGCCCATTGTTCTCTTCTCTTATGGACACTCATTGGTCAAAGGTAAGCTTCTTGGCTATAAAGATCTTTCGGACAAAAGATAAACAAACCTAATCATCGAAGCAGACAGATCGAGACGCTCGATTTCCGGGCAGATATGTCATTATCATTACATAAACATTAGGTTAATCAACACCAATCATCCCCCATGTGCTTTCCACGAGGAAACACATGTAGACAGAGGAAACTAGAAATTTTTCGTCGTAAAAAAGGTTGCTGTTATTCATCGTGGTGAAGTACAATAATAATAATAAAGTATTCTCGTTTGTCTCACGATGTGGTCATTTGTGATGTAGATCGCGACGTTTCGACTGCGTACTGCTAGTCTTCAACAGTCACAGCTGCTGAAAACTAACCACAGCGTAGCGTCCTGCTCAAAAGGTGACGCGTAACAATATTTTCTGCCACTTCTAGCTTGCCTTTCTCAATGTCCAATGGTCTTTGCCTGTGGTCAAAGCGATCTTCTACTGGCAAATTGGGTGCTTCGTTTACGAGTTTTGAGTGCTTTGTTTTCAAGTTGGGGTTCCGCTTTGTTTTTCGACTTAGGGTGCTTAGTTCGATGTCGACCTTTTGGGTGCTTCGTGCTATGTTCTTCGTTTTCGTGTGCTTGGTTTTCGATACCTCCCCTGCCGTAAAGCTCAGAGAGCAGAATAAATAAGTGTGCTGGTTTAGTTAGATGTGCATGTTTACCTACAGTAAGGCTCTTATCTAAATCGTCGGGTGTTCTTAAAGCCGGAGACTTTTTTCTTTTTCCTTTACCGGGCGTAATTTCATTTTCCCTTTATTTGCGATAAAGCAGGAGTCAAATCAACGTGATATCACAGACCTGATAAAGACAACGATTTCGGCTATATATTGAAAAAACTGCAACTTAACAAATCACTTTCCGCGCCATCGCCAAATAAACACGATTCTTTCAAACTGCTGTCTTTTCGTCTTGCTGTATAATCTCTGTATTGTTTAAACGCAGTCTTGTAAATCATTTCAAAAGGTAAGCTAAATGCTCCATAGATTATAGAGCGGTTTAGGAACAATCAATTCTATCCGAACATCGCTACTTTGAAAGAATGCATTTATGGTCAGATTGTTAATCGAGATCAGGATGGTTTAAAAGGTGGTCTTCTGTTTGCATGCTAAGCTTATGAAAAAAAGTGTTTCATTTTTTTCCCCTTTTTTTTTAATCACACTGCAGATTGCGTTCTTTGGTCGAGCTCTAATTACTATGCTGTGTCCTTCTGAGTGACTCAGGAAAAAAGGTCAGTAATTTTCAAGTTCGTCCTAATGATTTTAAATACTTTAATACTTCAAGAGCATTGAAACTAGCGCTGTGTGCTTGACTATACCGGTTCGCCAACGGCTATGATTAAAATTCAGGACAAATAAACAATATCCTAGGCCTGCAGGCTTTACAAAACAGCCGTAACGCCTGTTTGAATTGAACAAAAGTTTCAGGTCTACTATGATCAAAAATTCATGTCCTTTGCAGATTTTCAGTGGCTTTGCTCAACACCTTAGTGGTTAGTGGGAAAATTTTGAGCTTGGATATTTATCCAAAGGCTGTTTACTTTGAGTGTAAATTTTGGATTTCACGGTCCACCAATACTCAAGATCAAAACTGACCGATGGGAGCTCACAGGGTTGTTAGTAATGGCGGACCATTAAATAGAAAAATTCTAGTTAAAATAAACAGGTGTCTTTTTGATATCAAGGCGTGGGTCACTTAGTGTTTAGTTAACATAGTTTTGAAATCCAAAGAAAAAGGAGAAGTAAATCGTTGATCGATATTAGCTTAAGTCCTGCTTCGTCGCAAACTTTAGTTTTTATAATTATGGCTTAGACGTAATTTACTTTTAAGATTTTCGTATCTGGCAATTTTGCCTCACCAGTCAAGCGTTATGACCCAAAGGCAGGAAGTTCCTAACTTGTCATCCTGTTTGATTCCAGAGTTTTTCCCGATTTTGTTAGGGCGTCCAATAAGCCATCTTCTAATTGAGGTTTCGATAAAGAAACCCAATTTTTGCAGATCTATAAAAATGTTTATTCTCGTCACAACCGTTATTCTAGAGTTACATATTTAGTCTAACACGATAACGCAATATACAAATGACTCAAAATGAAATTATCTCAGACTTTCTTGTTTTTTTAACTTATTCAAAAACTTCATCGGTACATGACTATTTTAACTGACAGTTCACTGTGCCGCCTTCTCGACACCACTCAAAATCTTTCTTTCCGCTCTCTTCAACTACCTTAAGTCTTCTGTTGCGGTGTATTGCCATCCACTTAGGGACGATTTTATTTGGGGGATGTGGATATCTTACATTTAAGCCGAAAAAACAAACTAGAGGATATGCGTTATTCACAACCAAGGCATCCACAAATACCTGATTATAACATGAATAGGTTTAGTCCATAACAAGCATGCGTCAACAATGTATTTGGAATGTTCAGGTATTCAGTTTGTAGAAGCGATTTTAGGTGATTTTTTTAGGGTAAGGGGCGTTTGCAGTCTCTAATAGACCTCAATGCTCCCGCCCCTTCCCTGACAAAAAGGCTTCGAACATAAAGTGTCATGTTCTTACCCAAACGCAATGCAATTCTTTTCTTCATGTGATGGACTTATGATGCTCCACAGTTTCAATAGCTGAGAAATAAATTCTCTAACTTGCTCAATGAACCACTGATCCTTGGCGTGCATTTATAAATTATTGTGAACACCCAGTCAACTATGATTAAATAAATGAATAGGACATTTTATGACAAGTCCTCTCCCCTAAGTTTTTTACTGGGTTGCCGTATGGCAGTCCCAGTCGGAAAATGGGTGAGATTTGTTTGTTTGCTTTTTTTGTTGTTTGTTTTCTTTTCGTGTCGGGAAAAGTCTTTCCTATCACTCCCTTGCTAAGTGGTGTGTTTGTCCGTAGAGTCTTCTGCGCGTATTTTGTTAGGATTTCAGGGGGTAGTAGAAAGGCGTAAGTTTCTCTGGTTTGACACAGTAGAATGTTAACTTGCAATGGCGTCGAAGATTGAAACCCAAATGGCGTTTTGGAGGATCTTTGAACAAAATGTACCCTTACGGAGCTAAAGAATGGAACGTAAATTTGATAAACAAGGCAGGTGGTGAAAACTAAATATCTGGAATCTTAAAAGCGACGAGTAATGGACTTTGACAACAATCTTTCACCCGTCGAGCCGTAATCAAAGTGAGCTGTAGTTCTAATATTGTACAACACTGAAATCAAATTGAAAATTCTCTAGTAACTAATGGGTTTAACAAAGACAGAGAAGGATTTGAACAACTTGGATCTGTGATCTCTGTTGTCTGTCTTATTGTACTCAATTCTGCACAGTCTTCCGGTAACAATTGGAAATTTAACTAATTCTTGTTAGTCAGAAATTATTTGAAAGAAAGCTTGTTGCCCAATTTTTGCTTGATAATTTAAGTAAAGGATTTTTCAGTAAAGGGTTTGATGCTGAACACTGGTGGGGAAATTTATTTAGTTGCATTTTTGACATGGAGTGTGTTGGCAGCTTGTTTATGGTAATTTGACACGATTGAGTTTCCTGTCTTCACGCTCGTAATGAAATAGGAAGAAGGGGTTTTTGTCTCTAATAGCAAACATGTTTTTTGTTTCAAAAAAATATTTCGCTGGAAAAGGTGGCCTTGATGAATTCATCATATTGTGTAATATGTGAGCTTAACTGGATAGTTTTTATGGCAATAGTAAAGCATTTTTGGGGCAAAATGAGGTTAGCGTCTTTTTTTTGTGTTTTAACCTAATTAAATATACCATGCCTCGTGAGGTTGTATTTCCCGTCTGCCGTAAACCTGATTTCCACTCTCAAAATTGCCTCCAGAACCTACTTTTTGCGTAGAATAAGCTTTTGGAATGATGGTTTTGTCTTCTGTGCTGATACTTGACGATTCGGGAACATTTTGTGAAAAAATATTTGTAACGGGTCACATGCGCAACTTCATCGCCCGATTTGCCCGATGATGCACAACACCCACTCGGCCTTTTGACATCCCATTGAAAAAAACTTGTAAAATATTCGCGGACCGGTCGATTTCTCTGAAATTTGAAAGGATGATTGCTAACGAATATAGAAAGATTTTCACAATAACTTAAAATCCCTGAGTCAAGCATGAGAGTTCGACGAAGAGGTAAATGCGACTAAATTTGTTGTGTGCGTTGCTATTTTTGTGATTTGATTGTTGTGAAAATTTTGACAGAGAATATTAAAGTATTAAGAAATATCCACGGATAGATCGTTAAAAAATCTTTACTTTTAGCGGTTATTTGAACGTAAAAGATGCAACGCTTGACGAGAAATAATATTTTTGTTAATATTTGAAAGAAGAAAAATTTCGCGGCAATCGGGATGCGGTGAAAATGAGTTAACAAATTTGCATACGTGCGTTGAAATGTGATACGCGAGGAGACAGGAATTTTATTTCGCTGACAAATGATTTTGTCATTGTAGTGTAAAATGAAGTTTATTTGGGAAGCCAACAACATTTCTTCAACTTCCTGGTTAATCCAGTTTATTGCTGCGACTTGCTAGTGCGAAGATTGTTTACATGAAAGTCACGCTCTTTGCGAATTTTGAGTGTCATGAAATTACATCATCTGCGTGACAATATATTTCCCTTCACTCTAACCCAAAAATATTCAGATAATAACAAACTTCATATTTATTAACCATTTCTTCTGCTTTTGTGCTTGTCAGCATTGAGATTTGCGATAATTCGCAAGTCTGTTTTTGTAACTCATAGATGTTCAGATTTTCAATTACATGGCCGCTCAACCTCGCGATTGTGTAAATAGTTCACCCTGAAGTCAAAATAGATACGTTCTCAGGAACCCAACAAAGAAGGCTTCCTGACCCGACAGATGAAATGTAAATATGTAGTTAAATATTACAACAAAATTAAAAAAACAAAGACGTTGTTTTACTCTGAAAACGACGAACGATTAACATTCTCTTCCGTAGTTTATTCAGTTGACACAAGGTGATCACGTGCACCTTTATGGTTGCCTACATGTGATCAATGTCTTCCTTTTGACAAAACATCATAAAAGTCAGAGACTGCAGAAATCTTCGTGTTTCTACGATCGACTGTCATTAATCTTTCGATGAGAATTCGATTTAGAGCTATATATAAAACTATGTTATTTTTTCCGTGTCATGAAAAATCTTTCCTGACCCTCCCCTGCTAAGTAGTGTCTTTGTGTGTGGAGTCTTCTGCGCGTACTTTGTTAGGTGTGAGGGGGCTGGGGTAATGCGTAGATTTCTCTGGTAGACACAAGAGGACATTTAATTAACCTGCAATGGCGTCGAAAGTCATTGTAACGCGAATGGCGTTT